>NC_072412.2:90957566-91261124 GCF_028858775.2 Pan troglodytes | reverse complement strand
AACCAAGTTATGCATTATTCCAACAACATGGACCACTTGCCCTTACTGATCTAGCTACTTCTGCTTTTGATAGTGCAACCTGTCAGCAACATAGACTAACAGCCCCAGTTAGATGTTACTACTTGAAGAGATGAACTGGCCATGATGGGAAGTATCTCAATTTGTTCTTACAGGAATAGACCACAATTTCAGCTATAATTTTGCCTTTGCTACCCACAGAGCTTCAGCTAGCACTCCTTGAAGGAACTTACAAATCTGATTCTCAAGCACAACATTTAAACGGGAAATCAATTCAACAGTGTAGAAGATACTGGATGGTCCTATGACCATGGGATCTATTGATCATATCACATACCCCTACCACCAGCAGCTCTGTCTAGAAGTATTAGAATAATAGAGTATTAGAATGGTATGTTTCAAAGACACACTGAAGTGTCATCTTGGAGGAAATAGCATGTAAATATTGGTTGCCATCCTCCAGGGCATAGTGTACACATAAAACTAAAGAGCATTGCATCAAAGGGTACTTTGTCTCCTATAGAAAGAATACGTGTGTTGGGGAAACTGAGGGCGGGGCAAACTTGGCCAACTTATCACTTCTATTGACTCACTAAGGGACTTGTACTTCCTGTCCCTGTAACTCTGATCCTCAGAGTGTGCACTCTTACCTTGGGACAGATCAGGTTTCTTTGACTTAAAAGCTATGGCTGCTGGCTAGAAACTTTGGGCTCCTTATGTCCAGGGACCAATATGCAATAAGGGGAGTATTCATCTCAACAGAGGTAGTTGACCCTGATTAGGCAAAGGTAACTCTCTGTATTTACTCAGAAGTGGCACAGAGGTGCATATGTTAAATTCAGGCAAAAATCTCTTTTATCTCTTGGTATATCTTTGCCAACTGTGACTGTAAATGAACACCTGCAATAACTAATTCTGGAGAAAGGTTATCAGTTATTCAGATGCCTCTGAAATAAGGGTTTAGGTCAAACTATCAGGCAAACTACAGGGACTGGAAGAAGTGGTAGCTAAGGAGAGAATAATTTAGAATGAATAGTGGGAAAGAAAATTATGAGTATTATTTGCAGTCCCAAGACCAAATGCAAAGATGGGACTGTAATTCTTTTCACAAATCTCCTTGTTGCAGGTTTACTCTCAGACATCTAAATGCTCAGCTCAAACCTCCTTTCAGAAGAAAACTTAATGCTCTCTTGCAAGAAATGCAGTTAACTGTTAACTCAGTGTCCAATTTGGACTGTAAGCTAAGGCTATGCTCTTCTTGTGACAAACTGTAGCCCATAAAAGAGCAAGGCAGTGGATAAAAAAACAAACCAGTCATTTCTACCCTACTTGGGACTCCTCTAGTGAGCAGTCCTTCTCTGGGCCTCCTTCTTCATTTGGAAAGATTTGTTCAAGTATGCATTGCAGTCTGACAGTAACCCCTACCCAATCATACTTCTTTTTGCATCTTTCTCAGGCTTTTTTTCCCTATTAAAATTTTGGAGTCCTAACTCCATTTCAGTAACTGTTTCTAAGCAATTTCAGAAAGAGCCCAATTGAAATAGGCAAACTTATTTTTCAATGCCAATTCCAAGAATAAAGTAGTACCTGTAAATTAAGACTCCCTGAAATGATATCATGAAGCTGAAATTCGATATCATTATCAATCAGATCTTTTCCAGCATAGGATATATAATACTGCAAATAATCTTCTCACTTTGAAGCAGCAGCTTAGTTCTAGAAAAAACCATTTTCATTTGCTTCTTCAAAATTACCAGATATATTTTGGTGTATGAAAAGGTAATTCATGACTCAAGCAGAGGGCTAAAATTTCTATAGTGATATTTGAATATTATGTAATAGAAAGTAGGAGCAAGTGATAATGCTGATCTCTAAATCTCTTGATATTTTGATTGCTTATTGTGTGTGTGTATATATATATTAACTGGAGGGTAATACAATATGGCAATGAAAATGTGGTTGGTTCCTTCCGGTGGGTTCTTGGTCTTGCTAACTTCAAGAATGGAGCCGTGGACCTTGGCAGTGAGTGTTACAGCTCTTAAAGATGGTAGGTATGGAGTTTGTTCCTTTCGATGTGTCCGGAGTTTCTTCCTTCTGGTGGGTTTGTGGTCTCACTGACTTCAAGAATGAAATCTTGGACCTTCACGGCGAGTCTTAGAGCTCTTAAACATGGTGCAGACCCAAAGAGTGAGCAGCAGCAAGACTTATTGTGAAGAGCAAAAGAACAAAGCTTCCACAGCATCGAAGGGGACCTCAGCTGGGTGCTGCTTCTGGCTGGGGTGGCCAGCTTTTATTCCCTTATTTGGCCCTCCCCACGTCCTGCTGATTGGTTCATTTTACAGAGCGCTGATTGGTCCATTTTACAGAGCACTGATTGGTCCATTTTACAGAGTGCTGAGTGGTGTGCTTACAATCCTTTAGTTCAACACAGAGTGCTGATTGGTGCATTTTTACAGAGTGCTGATTGGTGTGTTTACATTCCTTTGGCTAAACACAGAGCGCTGATTGCTGCGTTTTTACAGAGTGCCGATTGGTAAGTTTACAATCCTTTAGCTAGACACAGAGCATGGATTGGTTCGTTTTTACAGAGTGCTGATTGGTGTGTTTACAATCCTTTAGCTAGACATAGAGTGCTGATTGGTGCGTTTATAATCCTCTGGCTAGACAGAAAAGTTCTCCAAGTCCCCACTCAACCCAGGAAGTCCAGCTGGCTTCACCTCTCAGTAATATGGTTATAAAAGGGCAAATTTAAAAATTAATTGATTGCATTATGACCCAAAGTCACTTTGTTCAATGAGGGAAATAAGTCCTAAGCTTTCCTTCATAATATAGTTCAAAGCTACTATAAGCTCAAATCCTCAGGGAAACTGAGGACTATAGAATAGAAAATTAGCAGGGAAAAAAAGCTTAGGAATTTTTTTTTCTTCCCTTACTTTTTTTACTCTGTCCTATTTCTTTGACAAGAAGAGTTGAATTCCTCTCTTGAAGGTTTATAGCACTTGTGGGATTTGGGGTTTGAAAGCTAGGCCTCCTCCTTTTCCTCACATTTCCATTGGCTGCAGATGGTCGCTGCTGGTGGGAACACCAGATTACACACCACCACACCTTTCTTTCTTCTTGTATTTGGTAACTGACAAAAGGGGCAAGAATCCTGTGCTGGTGGCCATCATAGTAGCCTGACACAGCTCACTGAAAGTCAGGAGGTCGCTGAATTGTACTAACAGTACAACTTGAATACAGTGGAGAAAGACATTACTGGAAGTAATTTTAACTCCTTTATGTGTGTCTTTAGAGCTGAGTAGTGTTTATCTTGGGGAAAGGATAAGGTCCTTCTTCAATAGCAAGCGCATAAATAGACTGATAAGGGGACGTGCAGAGTTGAAATTTCAGGAGCTCCCTGCTCCAAAAAGTCATTTGTTATTCTCTTTTCTTTGCAACAAGATTCAAGCAAAGTTACAACTATAATTGCAGAGTGAAGGAACTAAGTAATAGCATGTTCCAAAACTTCTTCTTTTAACTCATTATCATAGCCTGTGAAAGAGACACATAGTCATGAACATTCCCTGAGTATTATAGAAAACTAGATGAAGTGGTACAAGTTCTATAAACTCAATGTGCTTTTGTTTGTTTAATATTTGTAACTCTTTATTAAAACCCACTTTGTTGGTATGTCATCACTGACCATAATGATTTTTAGGATAGTATATTTCAGTCTTCAATAGAAATTTTACTTCTTAGAGATAGCAATTCGTCTTTTATTTCCTCTGCTGCAGGAATACTTAATTAATTAATACTTTTATTAATTATGGCAAAATCTAAATGTTAGAACTTAATATAGTATAGTCTAACATAATTTAATGTTAACATAATTCATTGCCTAGATGGTATAATGATCAGGAAGATTTAGAAAAGAAATGCAACTGAGGCTATTAGCTCACTTATTGATTTAATACTTGAAAACAAATGAATTGTTCAACAGGGGAAAATCAGAGATTTCCATGTAAAGTATTCTTTGGGAGTATAGTTGTTTTTTGGAGGCAAATATAGAAAGGAGGGAAAAAATAGCATGGTTTGTTTCTGAAGATTACATATCATGTATCTAGGTATTAGATTATAGAGTTTTCATAAGATAACTATTAATCAAAGTGCATAAACAGTTGCATGGAACCCCAAAATCTCAGTGCCAGGAGAGCCTCATAGACGGGTTTCATGCATACATTTTTCTTGGTGTTTATTCCCAAGATCAAATGCGACTCTATAGGTTTCTCTTCTTGCCAATATAGCTACATGCAGCCTGCGGCAGGTCCCTGAGCAGTATTGATGATATTGGTCTCTGAGCTTTAAAATAGAATTCTACATTTAAATGTCAGCTCTTAGATGCTTACTTAGACTTTCTTGAAGCAAGTTATTTCATTGCCATAAGGCGGGATGGACATACCAGACCCCCTTTAATGGAAGTGCTATGGGTAGATTGAGAAAAAGACCAACACCAAGAAAATTTTACTTCTTGTTAGAACTTTGGCTGCTTTACTAGAGAAATATTCTAGGAAAGAAAAATCTGTACCAACAGATAAGAGTCTTATGAGAATCCTGGAAGCTCCTCTCATAGGTGGTTTGCCCTTAGGCATTAGAGTTGCTGAGTGATTTGCAGATGGCTCCTCAACTTTTAATTCAAAGGTAATATTTTGTTTTCAGTCTTCCTTTCTTGGTCTCAAGTGAGTCTTTATAAAAGAGAATTAAAGGACCTAGTCTCACTGTGTAAAAACACATTTTTGGCATGTATCAGGGGTCCAGCACTATAAACAGTCATGATCCTTATTTATACGGATATTGGTCTTGCCACTGGTATTCTAATGATTAGGGCCTCATGTCAAGGTTTGTACAGGACAATTTTCTGTGTATAACAAATACCTAACAAACTAAAATCGGAATTGTAATAACCCATAAAAATACATATTATAGCATAGGAAAGTATTCACAATGAAAAATGTGTATGTCCCCTCAAAGCAGATGGTATAATCCCAGGAGGCAGACAAACGGGTGCATAAACAAGATAGTGATTGTGAAGGAAGCATGCACTAAAGTGAGTATGGTGCTTCGAGATCCTGTGAGATTCCCAAACCAAAATGATTGGGATTTTGGCGTTTACCTGCTATGCCTAAAGACATGAAACCTTCCCATGATAGGAAGGTGGATGACACCGAGCCACTCCCTAGTCATCAGGGTAAAAGTATGCTCTAACAGAAATTTATGTTTGCATAAAGTTTGCCTGAATTTCTTGGATGCCTTCCAAACATTAATAAGACTATATTATAGAGGCAAACATTGAAATGGATTGGATGGTGGAAGCCTGACAAGTGTTCTTGGGAGATAGACAACTCTGCCCCAGGGTGGGCCAAGCATTCTAAGAATCTAATCACAACCTTTCCACTCTGGCTTAAGATAACTAAATGAATCAAGAGTTTGTTTTCTACTCAGTCTGACTTTCCCATAATCTGCCCAAAGAACTGCTGTTTTATTTTAGGTAAAAATAACCATAGGCATAATAACATTTGCCTTTACGAGTTTAGGAAAGTGAAAAGTATATTTAAAATTGAGTCATAATATATGTCACATGAATATACAGAAAAAAACTGGTAGTAGTTGGTGAATTAATTAGAGATTCAAGACCTACATAGTATCTGTAGCTCTCAGGTAATATTTTACAGAGTGAAACCGTAACATACCAACTTATTAAAATTATGACTACCTTCATCCATTGTGGGTTTGTTTTATCAACTCATATTTAAAATCTGGAAATTCTTTTAATTCTATAAACTATTAAAATACCTGGCTTTAATCCAGGAGGTCAGTAGGTCTAATACTGGGCTACTATGTTGAGAGTGGGAAATTATTGGTAAATTCTAATATTGAGCATAAAAAATCATGTGCACCAATTTAACTAAGCCCTCAGTTTACCACTGTGAGGGCCAAAATCTACAAAGCTGTGTACCTCCTAACCATTGGCTGAAGTAAAATGGTCCACCTCAGAAAATATATAGAAATAGGAGTAAAACCTTAAAGGTCATGGTTTTCATTTTGATGCCATTTGGAGATTATTTTAATATGGGTCAAATTAAAAGAAAGCATTTTTTTCCTCTGGGCATGGTGGTTCATGTCTGTAATTCCAGCACTTAAAAGAGGCTGAGGCAGGCGGATCACTTGGGGTCAGGAGTTTGAGACCACCCTCAACATGGTGAAACTCTGTCTCTACTAAAAATATAAACATTAGCTGGGCATGGTGGTACACATCTGTAATTCTAGCTAGTGGGGAGGCTGAGGCAGGCAAATCACTTGAACCCAGGAGGTGGAGGTTGCAGTGAGCTGAGATTGCACCACCGCACTTGAGCCTGGGTGGGAGGGCAGGAGTCAATCTCAAACAAAACAAACAAACAAACAAAAAATAAATAAATAAGAAAGAAAACATTTTTGCTGTAATACTTTTTAAAATATCACGATAGAATATAGTTTTTTTTTTTTTTTTTTTTTTTTTTTTTTTTGAGATGGAGTCTGGCTCTGTCACCCAGGCTGGAGTGCAGTGGTACAATCCCAGCTCACTGCAACCTCCACTTCCCGGTTCAAGCGATTCTCCTACTCAGCCTCCCAAGTAGCTGGGACTACAGGCGCCTGCCACCACGCCTGACTCATTTTTGTATTTTTAGTAGAAATGAAGTTTCACCATGTTGGCCAGGCTGGTCTCAAACTTCTGACCTCAGGTGAGCCACCCCCCTCGGCCTCCCAAAATGCTGGGATTACAGGTATGATCCACCGTGCCCGGCCATGAATATAGTTTTAAATTAAATTTACCTCTGGGGAAAAAATAGTAAAGAATATAAAACTTGTTCCCGAAAGGCAGCAGGAAAATTCCATGTGGCTGGGATGTTTGGACACTTGTCATCATCTGGGTGTTATTATTTTACTTGTGGCCTGTTGTTGATGAGTCAGATGGGCACCAAGTCCTTTCTGATTGTCTTGAAAGATGGGAGGCAATAAAAGTTTTTGTTTTGCTTTGGGTTTTGTTTTTTGTTTTGTCTTTTATCCTCTAAAACAGTATTTCTCAATGTGTGTACCCTTGAATTTTTTGAAAGGATAATTGTTCACTGTAATATGCATTGCATGATGTTTCATACGTCTGGTATTTACCTATTAAAATTCTGATAGCTGGTTCCCATGTTTTTAAGAAAAAATTTTAAAGCACCTCTGAACATTTCCAAATGCCCCTAGGAAGGTTGAGAACTACTATGAGGTTTGCACTCATCTGTTCCCAGTGAATGAAAACTTGAAGGGTGAAGTGGGCCATGTGACCCTTGGAGAACCCAGTCTTTCAGCTAAGATGCTTTGGCCATTTTCCAGATGAACATTTTTTTGTTCCTCTAGGAAAAAGTTAGGCTTGAAAAAAAATTACTGGAAGGGAATTGTAGAAAAAGACCTAGGCCATTCAATTCCCAAGGGAGAGGAAGAAATGTCATGGAGAGCAGTTCATTTCCACATTTTCTAACTTGTGCAACCAGTAATACTTAACCAAAAGATGAGCGGGAAGTGGCCTTCCAGCATTACAAACTACAACAAACACTTACATTTGAGCACCATGATCACTGTCCATTGTTTCAAAACTAAAAAAGAGGACAGGTCGGCCGAGCGCAGTGGCTCACGCCTGTAATCCTAGCATTTTGGGAGGGTGAGGAGGGCAGATTGCCTGAGCTAGGAGTTTGGAACCAGCCTGGGCAACACGGTGAAACCCTGTCTCTACTAAAAATAGAAAGAAGCTTGCTGGGTGTGGCGGCGTGCGCCTGTAGTCCCAGCTACTCAGGAGGTTGAGGCAGGAGAATTGCTTGAACCAGGGAGGTGGAGCTTGTGGTGTGCCAAGATCACACCACTGTACTCCACACACCAGCCTGGGGGCAGAGCAAGGCTCTGTCTCAAACAAAAACAAAACAAAGCAAAGCAAAACAAAACAAAACAAAAAAAGAGAGAACAAGTCACCTTGCATTCCTTGAGCAGATGTCAACACGTTTTTCTGCAAAAGGCCAGATGCAAATATTTTAGGATTTGTGAGACAAACCTTTTTTGTCAAAACTACTCTACTCTACCATTCTAGTTCAATGAAGCCAAAGATGGTATGTAAGTGAATGGAATGGCGTGTTCCAATAAAACCTTATTTACAGGCTGGGTGCAGTGGCTCACGTCTGTAAACCCAGTGTTAGGGTCACCCCAACCAGACTGTTTCCCCTCCCTTCCCATAGGTCTTACAGTGCAGTCCTTTGTGACCTCCGCATAGCTCTCCCGGGGCTAAAGACAAACTCCCCTTCACTGACCCCTCCAGTAACTGTTTGTCTAGGCAGTTACAGGATGCAGTTAACATGTCTGCTCACCTCGCATAACAAAGCTGGCAAAAACATCTCCAGGGTGCAGTCAAGATGCCTGCACCCCCGACTCAGCCCCCCACTCAGCCCTCCTGCACACCCAGCTCAGCTTCCCCATCCTGACTCAGCCCTCCTGCACACCCAACTCAGCTCCCCCACCCTGACCCATTTCCTCACCCTATGAAGCCCTGTTGTAGTCTGTAAGCGGGGCTGCCTCCTCTGCTTTTGTCAGGAGGTAGCCCGGCAGGACTGACAATAAATCAGTTTGCCTGAACTTAGGTTTACTGGCCTCATTCCTTTCTCGGATGTCCTTCCAATTATCCCTTACACCCAGCAGTTTGAGAGGCCAAGGCAGGCAGATCACCTGAGGTCAGGAGTTCCAGACCAGCCTGGCCAACATGGTGAAACCTCATCTCTACTAAAAATACAAAAATTAGCCAGGCATGGTGGCAGGTCCCTGTAATTCCAGCTACTCGGGAGGCTGAGGCAGGAGAATCGCTTGAACCCGGGAGGCAGAGGCTGCAGTGAGTCGAGATGGTGCCACTGCACTCCAGCCTCAGTGACAGAGCAAGACTCCATTTCAAAACATAAAACAAACAAACAAACAAAAAACCCTTATTTACAGATATATATTTGTATGTCACAAAATATTATTTACTAAGTTAATATTTTATATGTTTCAAAAATGTAAAAACTATTCCTAATTTTCTAGACCCACCCTACAAAAACAGGCAACAGGCCAGATACAACCCACGAGCTATAGTTTAACACCTGATCTTGAATGGCCACCCATGGACTAGGCTTAGCCAAGTTCATCAGCTCAGGTGCCACTATTGTGCAAGACACTTTGCTGTATTTGAAAGATAAAGGAGAAAGAAAGGGATTCGGGATCCCTAGTAACATCGACTCTAAAGAATAGTTGATGTCAATAAAGAGCTATGTATACAATGTGGTGTGGGTATTTTAATCTTTCACTTTTGCACACAAGAAAATTTTACCCATTTGAACATCTTAACAAATTTCTGTCTCTCATCAAAAAAATGAGAGAAATGGTGTGGACAAAGCTATTTGTCTCTTGAAGTTAGGGATCTTTCATTGACGTACTTAGAAAAATATTTACTTGTTACAGTACTTAGAAGCAAAGAGAAGTATCTCACAGGTTTTTAGCCAAAAATTTAGCTGAAATATTGTGGTGTGTAGGGTTAATTTCAAGTTAAATGCTGTATTGTGTTTTGTTGACTGAGACATATATTCACCAAAATAGCTTATCTTCCAAGTCTCTGCTTTTCTTAAATTTTTTAACTATGTATTATTTTTCTTCTTAGGAGCAATGACATTCTCTTTTAAAAGTCCACTTCAAACCTGTTGCAATTATGATACTCATACCTACTCTCAAAAAGTTAATAAAACAGGTGAGAGAATAATAAACTAAATACTTCAAATGTTTATTAAAATGGT
This sequence comes from Pan troglodytes, assembly GCF_028858775.2. Taxonomy (NCBI): domain Eukaryota; kingdom Metazoa; phylum Chordata; class Mammalia; order Primates; family Hominidae; genus Pan; species Pan troglodytes. The sequence continues at coordinate 91,251,246 of NC_072412.2, read as the reverse complement.
CAGTATGGTTACACGAGAACCCTCTATACTAATTCTGTTCCTTTTCTTTAAGTTTGAAAACTTTTTTTTTTTTTTGAGATGGAGTCTCACTCTGTCGCCCAGGCTATAGTACAATGGCATCATCTCTGCTCACTGCAACCTCCATCTCCCAGGTTCAAGCGATTCTCCTGCCTCAGCCTCCTGAGTAGCTGTGACTACAGGCACATGCCACCCCACCCGCCTGGCTAATTTTTGTATTTTTAGTAGAGACAGGGTTTCACTATGTTGGCCAGGCTGGTCTCGACCTCCCAAAGTGCTGGGATTATGGGTGTGATCCTCCATACCCAGCCATTTGAAAAGATTTTAATATAAAAATTAAAAAGAAAAACATATGGTCTCTTTGTCTTCTTTCTCTCTTATTCCTTTTAATATAGTAGTTTATTAAATCTTGTTCATTTTTGGCCTAAATGTCCATCACCATATCACAAATTACTTCAATATTAGGAATTCTCATTTTTCTTTTTATCTCATGTACTCTCTTCTCTCAATATCTAGACTAATTTCCTCTAAATACTGCATGTGTGTTGAAATGCTTCTTTGATTGCCTGGCTCTTCACCCAGACTGACCCTCACCACCAAACACTTTTACCTGCTGCTTATATAAATGCATCAATGTCTTGTCCTATTTCCTCTCTCATCTCTCTCTTACTACAATATATTTTTCTTAACATCCTTTTGGCCTAAATCTTTCTTACCTATATGTCAAAGCTCTATTTCTTAAACAAAGTATTTCCTTAGTTCAAAGGTAATTTTGTAAAGGGTAATGTTATGATTCATTCAAACATAAAATGACTACAGGCCAAATATTTTATTTACTTATTAAACAATAAGGCAGCCATGAGGCTGTAACAAGTAATTTACAGAAGAATCCAGAGAGGAGATGCACATATGCAATAAGAAATGTTAAACTAGTTGCTAATAGAAGTAAAAATTCAATATTTATAAGACAATAATGAAACTGCCTTTGCAAAAATTATAACTGAGACAATTATTACAGTGAAAGAGATCTGACCTCACTGATTCCATCTTGCTTCTAACCTCCAAGCCATCTTTCTTCATTCCTGGACATAGGCCAAACTAACTCTGGGAGGAACTTAGTTCTTTTGGTTCAGCTTTATTTCAGACAAAAACACTCCTTTCCCTAAACAAACCCCCTTCCTTCCTGGGGACTAGACTGCCTTTGTAGGACTAACAAATTAGTCACAAGATGAGAAATTGTGGTTTAGGAGTCATGCACCTGGAGGCTGCAAGATTCCAAACCTCTCCAAATTGCTTCTGGGGATAATATCACTATTGTAAAACCAAAGATGAGTGCTTGAGATATTTTGCAGATCCTGCACTCCATGGATCAGCTGGCACAACCTGGATGGAAAAACTGGCTCATCTCGTCCTGTGGCCCCCACCCAGGAACTGACTCAGTGTAAGAGGTCAGCTTCCACTTCCTATGATTCCATCTCCAACCTGACCAATCAGCATTCTCTACTTCCCGAGCCCCTACTCACTAAATTATCTTTTAAAACTCTGATCCCCAAATTCTCGGGGAGACTGATTTGAGTAATAATCAAACTCCAATCTCCTGCACAGCCAGCTCTGTATGAATTACCCTTTCTCTATTGCAATTCCCCTGTCTTGATAAATTGGCTCTGTCTAGGCAGCCAGTAAGGTGAACCTGTTGGGCAGTTACAATAATCAATTGGAAATATGTTAGACAAAGTTCATTCCCCTCACTAGGAATAATTTGCATTATTGTGAGTTATTATTTATCGAGTTGTAAAATATCTTAAAGGCAATGAATGTGGCATACCCAGGGAATCAGATAACCCACGTGATTGCATAAAACAGAATGCTCAGTAATCTTTCTGTGTATGTGCCCATTTCAAGGTCTTTCACAATTTTTCCTGACACTGAGTCACTTCTGATTTTCTTCCTTCCTTTTAACATGTTGCCTGTAGCATGTACAGCAGTTTTGGTTCATCCCCTTCATACCTCCAGGGAGCTCATAGGCCAGCAGCTGTGGCATCCCCTGGGAGACTGGTAGAGCACACATTCTCAGGCCCTGCTCCAACCTCCTGAATTAAAACCTGCATTTTAACAAGATCATCAGGTAACTTACCTGAACATTAGAGTCTTGGAAACAGTGGCCTATACTACATTAATTAATGCTACTTACAAGCTGATGGCCTCGCATTATTCACTATTTTGTTACTATATCTTATGTTTCTTCATTTCCAAAATCTTTAGATTATAGCTTTAAGCAAATAAGGGAATTGAATCAAATTAATTAATTAAATTTTTTTCCCAAAATGAGGCAGATGCTGCCATTGTCTTCCAATACTAAAGGGTCTTAAATGGCTTTAAAATGTACCTGTCCTCTGACACTTGCGGAGGCTGCAAGTCATAGCTGACCTCATATTGTACTGGAAAAATGAATAATGGAATTTTTTTTATTCCTTGAAAGGTTTAAGAAATGTGCTATAATGCATTTTATATATAAATAAAAGACGTATCAAATAGTAAGGGAAGAAAGATCAAGTAGGTATTTTACTCATTAAAGTTCCCAAGTAGGAAAAACTGTGTCTTGTTTTACTTAATGTATACAATGTTCTCAACAGTGCTATGTTCCTGAACGCATTAAACAAAGAGTTTTGATCTCCCAGCCTCAGCAAGTCTGAACTGAGTCGATTCCACAGATGAGCAAAATATACTTTAACAAGATTTATGGTGCTGTCTCTGGCAGCACATGCACTAAAAAATCAGAATGATACAGAGATTAGCATGGCCCCTGCACGATGATGCCATGCAAATTTATGAAATATTCCATAATTTTTTGAAGAACAAAACTTGCTTTCTGACTGATTGCCTTGAAGGAAAAAAAAAGAACCTATTTTTTTTGGATTATTTACTAATCACACCACACAAGCATTTATTTTAGTACATTTTATTTTTTTAATAAAATTGCTAATTGCAAAGCTTTGTATTAAAAGAAATAAATAATAAAATAAAAATAAATACTAAAAAGAGATTTATGAAGCGAAACTAAACTTCTCAAAACCATCTAATATGCTCTTGTTAGGCTTAGGCATATTATTACTCAGGCTAATTATATTAGCAAAAAAAGTTAGAGGAATAAATATCCATTTATATTTTCACACAGGAACACATTACAATGAGTCGTTCTGGTTGAAAAGTAAGCATTTTTTACCATGAAAAAATATTACATTTATTTTTAGTGTATCAGAGGTTCAGCTGAACTTTCTCATGTAATTTGTTAATTAGTAATCAAAGCTATTTCAAATTATGTTTTTTCCCAAAACAATTAAACCATAATTTCTTTTTAATTATACATTTATATATATATCCATAAATGGGTAGCTCATATATTTTTATTTAGGGAAATATTTTTATATAGGAAAAACTTCTTAAAAATTGAAATTTTGAAGTGCCAAGTTCTATTCTACTTATGCCTTATTTCTAAAGGGAAAGTAATCCAAAAATTGAATGCAATAAAGGTGTTTTCAGTTGTTCGGTATCCAACAGTCACCTCTCTGCCTGTACAGAGACCATTTTCCAATAGCTCCTTTAATATGACAGGGAAGGTGGTGCATAATATTTCCATTTCCTGTAAGATCTTACAATTAAGGAAAAAGCATCATTTGCTGTGCAAATAATAATAAAGACTTAGGTTATGAGCCTTGAGTTCCATGATATGAATCTGACTTCCTGCTCCAGTCATTGAATTTCAATTGACATAAAATACACTGATCTATAAATATTTGCTGTGGTATTAAATTAAACAACATAAATTACAATGCCAGCAGGTGAGGTGGCTCACACCTGTAATTTCAGCACTTTGGGAGGCCAAAGCAGGAAGATCACTTGAAGCCAAGAGTTCAAGATCAGCCTCGGAAACATAGCAAGATCCCTGTCTCTACAAAGTATTAAGAAAACAAAAAAATTAGCTGGGTGTGGTGGTGTGTGCCTGTAGCCTTAGCTACTCAGGAGGCTGAAACAGGAGGTTCCCTTGAGCCCAGGAGGTCGAGGCTGCAGTGAGCTATGATCATGCCACTGCACTCCTGCCTGAACAACAGGATGAGACACTGTCTTAAAAAAAAAATTACAATGCCAACAATTAATGTTAAGGTAAATGTTATACGAGAAAGAAAAGTTCATCAAGTATCCCTTCAATTTTTATTCCTTTTTTTCCCAAAAACACAATGGAATTAATAAATGAACAAACAATCCAAACCTTTGCAGTCACAATGATAGCTTTCCAATTTTCAAAACTCTTTAAACTCATTTTGGATCTGCATAGTTTTAGAACCTACCCTGAGGGAAGCTTTTCTTCAATTGTTTTCTTAGTTAATGTACAGGCTTCTGCTAGTTTTGGCTTGTGGTTGATCAAGGTGCTCCCTCTCTTGCCCATTCTTGTTTTGGTGTCTCATTTTATATTTGAGATTTTGACTCACAGAGCTTCCTGTTTTATAATCTTCTGACTCACCAAGAGAGGGAAAATGAGTATCAAATCTCACGTCTTGAAATTTTACCATATAAATTAGTTTACCTTTACCCGTACTGAAGGGACTACCATATGAATGAGCAATATCACTGCTGGGTACATATCCAAAGGAAAGAAAATCAGTATATCAAAGAGATACTGGCACTCTTATGTTTACTGCACCACTTTTCACAGTAACCAAAATATGGATTCAACCTAAGTGCCCATCAATTAATAAATGGATAAAGAAAATGTGTTATATGTACACAATGTCGTATTATTCATCCATAAAAAATTCTGTCATTTGCAACCCAATGAATGGAACTGGAGGATATTACATTAAGTAAAATAAGGTAAGTACAGAAAGATGAATATTACATGTTCTCCCTCATATAAAGGAACTAAAAAGAATGAATTCATGGAAATAGAGAATAGAAAGATGGTTACCAGAGGCCAGACAGGGTGATGGGGTGGAGGGATAAAAAGGAGATGGTTAATTAGTACAAAAACAGTTAGACAAAAGGAATAAGATCAAGTGTTCAGTAGAACAATAGGGTAACTATGGTTAACAATAACTTACTGTATATCTCAAAATAACTAAAAGAGTGGAATTGGACTGTTCCTAACACAAATAAATAATAAATTCTTGAGGTGATGGATATTACAATTATCCTGATTTGATTATTACACAATTTATGCTTCATCAAAATATCACATGTATCTCATAAATATTTACGACTCATATGTATCCAGAATTAAAAATAACTTTAAAAATACAATTAGATAAGAACGAATATATTCTAGTGCTCAATAGCATAGTAGTGTGACTGTAGTGAACCATAATTTATTGTATATTTCAAAATCGCTAGAAGAGAAGACTTGGCATGTTCCCAACACAAGGAAATAACAAGTGTTTGAGGTGGTGGATATCCCAATTACCTTGATTTGATCATTACATACATTTTATGCATGTATCATAATATCACATGTAACCCATAGATATGTACAATTATTATGTATCAATTTAAAAAGTATAATAATACCTAATGTATTTTTATAATATCTTTATAATACCTAACATAACCCTGAAAATAATATTGATTTCTCTCTCTCTCTCTCTCTTTTTTTTTTTTTTACAAAGGAAATAACTAGCTGGTATATGGAATTAAGTAACTTGCCATAGACTACATAGGTTTTAAGCGTTGCCAAAGAAAATTTGCAACGGATAGAGTTAAACAGGCAAAGAAGACTTTTTCTTTAAGACTACTGCAACGTGAAAGAGACCAGAACTCAACTCCACTGAAACAAAAGGTGGGAGGAATTTTAAATGCTGGGTTAGGTAGAGGAAAAGTACTGAAGGGCAATAGAGGGGATGTTGGTGAATGTGATAAGGTCATCCTTGTTTGCTAATTATCCTATTTGGATAGGAGGCTGCTATCCTCCAATCAAGACTTGGAGAAAATGCTGCTGTCTCTTTCTATGATTAAATTTCAGAGGTATGACTCTCAGGTACTTGAGAAAGACATTCTTAGGTTGCAAGACTAGCAGAGGGCTGAGAAAGATGTATATCTCAAAAGGGGTTCAGAAACAATTTACATAGGCAAGTTTTTAAAAATAAAAGTTATTTAAAAAGCGAGGTCATGATCCTATCTATAGTCAGAAAAAAATTTGTCTAAAGTTTAGCTAAGCTGGGAAGAATGTTTTATTTTGGTCAATGCCTTTTGTAATTTTCAATGTAATACAATATCCTTCTCTATCAGAATTAAGTTCATAATATTTCTACTATATAAAACTATACCCTCTTCCTTGCCTGAATGAAAGGAGAAGGTTACAGTGTTAAGGTCATAAACATGAAATATCATATGATAATTTTAACTTTTAGATTTTAATTCAGAATTAATGGTTCTTAATAATAAGAGGGGAGGAACCCAAGTCCCGATGAAGGACATAAACACATGAAAAGTGAACAGTTAGAAGCAAAATGATCCTGGTGTATGGTTCTCTCTAACAACATCATTAGCCTCAAGATGAAGTAGACATGGGAAACAACAGCACAGAAAAATAACCAGTTTGAAATAGTTGTTTAAATAGAAAGTCTTATCAAAACTAGCAGGCAAGCAAAAGGTCTCTTTTTTTTTTTTTTTGAGACGGAGTCTCGCTCTGTCACCCAGGCTGGAGTGCAGTGGCGCGATCTCGGCTCACTACAAGCTCCGCCTCCCGGGTTCACGCCATTCTCCTGCCTCAGCCTCCCGAGTAGCTGGGACTACAGGCGCCCGCCATCACGCCCGGCTAATTTTTTTTTTTTTTTTTTTTTGTATTTTTAGTAGAGATGGGATTTCACTGTGTTAGTCAGGATGGTCTCGATCTCCTGACCTCGTGATCCGCCCGCCTCGGCCTCCCAAAGTGCTGGGATTACAGGCGTGAGCCACCACGCCCGGCCCAAAAGGTCTCTTTATTGTATCACCAAGGAAAGAGTTGTTTATCTAAAGAACCTCATTTCCTGAGAACTATTATGATTTAAGCAAGGAAATAAAAGAAGACTTCTAAAGCGAGTATCACCCCTTAACTCGGCTATCAAAACTTAAAATTATACCCGTGTATTGTGTTTATGGTCATCAGAACTAAATATATTTCTTTTCTCTGAAGAAAATCATATTTTAACAGAAAAAAGGAGTTTGCAAGAAAGATTTCAATTTGCTCTCAAGGAAATTAAGTTCCCACCGGAATGTGCCCACACATTTTGGCCTTTATCCTCTGCAATCTGTTCTTTTCTTCTTGGCTCCCTAGAGTCCATCTATTAACTTTGAGAGCTATAGATAAACTATGGTGAGAGGTTTACCCTCTTCAGTTAAACACTAATACTGTTTATGTGCTTGAGCCCTACTGAAATTGGATTCAATCACTGCAAACTGATGAAGGGAGCTAATTCAGGTGATACAAATACATCACAAACTAAAAAGTGGAAACGCAAGCTCCTGAGTCCCCCTCCAGCCTGCTAGTCTACATGAGTAGCATCAAGGTCTGTAGCAGAAGAACCTGGCCAATCTGAATACACGTGTTCCTAGTCCTTTCCTGGCTACACAATGTTGTATCTCTAATTGGTTTTCAAGTACAATTAGCCATATTACCCACGTTTCAAAATAAAACTTTGAAGTGCCTTTTTTTTTTTGAGACGGAGTCTTGCTCTGTCGCCTAGGCTGGAGTGCAGTGGCGCCATCTCTGCTCACTGCAACCTCCGACTCTGAGGTTCAGACGATTCTCCTGCCTCAGCCTCCTGAGCAACTGGGACTACAGGCACGTGCCACCACGCCCGACTAATTTTTTATATTTTTAGTAGAGATGGGGTTTCGCCATGTTAGCCAGAATGGTCTGGATCTCCTTACCTCATGATCCCGCCCGCCTCGGCCTCCCAAAGTGCTGGGATTACAGGCATGAGCCACCGTGCCTGGCTGAAGGGCTTTCTTACTATGGTTCAGAAGTACCTTGTTTCTGCTAATTTGACAGATGTTAAGAGTTTGGATTACCAAGTGTATAAAACAGCAGAATTGTAACAAAGCTTTGTGCTCTGAACATGCTTGAATTTTGGCATCAGTTGAAAAACTCTAGGTTTGAAAAAAATGATTCAACAGAACTTTGCTATTATGCAAGACAGGAAAACACTCAATAATTTGTATATAATTAAAGCTTATGTTTTGAGTTATTATTATACAGAATGGAGTGAACTTAACACAAAGTTGGTTCAGGGAATAGGAAAATTAAAATTAGTTCAAAGGAGTTGAATATGTTGACTTCAGACACATTCACGGTACCAATCAAGAATAAATCAAGAGTTTAGAGTTTATCTGTTCAACTATCATACATTATTTATTACAAAATACTTATTCACTAATCAGTAAGTATTTTGTTAGATGCAATAACACTAGTGTCCAAAGTGTATAGTCAAGTAGGGAAGCTAAAATTATATAAAATAATCCAATAAAGTAGGAGGATTAAATGCCATAAGATATTTTTTAAAAACATTGAGAAAAAAATGAGTTTTGGTACCTAGATATGAGTGAAAATTTATAAATGCAAACAAATTATATTGAAATTGCTGCCACATCCACTGAAACACAATACCTAAAGAACACAATTTACTTTTCATCACCATATTCTTTAGGTCTTCAAGTAATCATGTAAAACAGATTATAATATCATTTCATATAAGAAGAAAACTGGCTGAAAAATGATAGGAAACAGGTCTAACCCTATTCACTTATAGGAGGCTGAGCCAATATTCAAACTCAGATGACCCAGGCTCTAAATTTCAGGTTATTTCTTTTTTTAATATTTTTGTCTGTTGCACTAATCTGGAAAATAACATAGGTGTCCCAGAGCTGGAGAGATGGCTTTACATCAGGCAATAATATAAAGGAAGGAGCCATGGTAAAAAAAGATCCTTTGAACTGCATCTTGAAGAGCCTTTAGTACTATGAAGAGATAGGACAAGCATGTATTCTAGAAGGAAGAAAGCCTGAGCAAAAATAAGCGGGTAACACAGCATGAGAAAAACGTCAACTGCTAGCTTCTCCTAACGTTAACAAAACATTCTGTTGATAAGACCTAGAAGGTTTACTGCTTACAGCAGCAAAGGTGACCACCACTATTTTTCAGTGGTCTCAGCAGGAGAGGTTGAAATTAGGATATATTGTTTGAAAACTATGGCTTCCTCCTACTTTTGTAAATAAAGTGTCAATGAAACACAATCACACTCAGTCATCTAACCATTGTCTATAGTGATTTTTACACCACAAAAGCAGAGTTGAGTGGGTGCAACAGAGATGTTGACGTCAAAAATATTCAAGTGTTTAGTACACAAAAAGTTTGCAATTCCTGCTTTAGAGGATTTCAGTTTCATATAAACAGCTTAGTTTTTCCCAGCATAGAGAACTAACATGTCTTGAGAATCTACTCTTTCTTAGTATATTCAGTATACTTAATTATATGGTAATAAGTATGCATTATGCTTAGTTATATATTATCATCTCTTATTATTATTATATATTCTACTATAAATTACTATTCTATATTACTCTTAAATATACATATTTAATTTATATTTACTAAGTATTCTTAGTATATTAAGTCAACCTTTAAATCATTTAAGAAGCATTTATTAAATGCAAGGCATTATTCTAATTTTGGAGAATGCAGTAGTGAAAAAAAAAAAGACACCCACACACACATACAACTTTTAAAAGCCCTGTCATAGTGGAGCTTCATTTAATTAGAAAGAAAAGAAAAAAATAATAAGTAAATAATTAGAAAAATACTCAAAAACAAATATAATATTTTAAACAAAAGTAAGCTCTGTGAGTGAAAAAAAAGCGGTGAAGGAGAATATGAAATGCGAATAGTGGTTAAAGTTTTAATATGGTCATGTTGCAGATGCAGTTGAGGTCCATCGACCTAGCAGTCATCTCCCAGCTGCAGTCACTCTCCAGGTACCACAAGTGTTATCTATAACTGTTGGCATTTACATCTTCTCCATCCAACTGCCCTTGGCAACAGGAGCAGCCAAACATAAAAACCCTGGGAGGTTATGGATGAGCTTCTCTCCCTAATTACTGACAAATGGAGAAAAAACAGTCTTTGCTAGTACAACTTTTGTGGTACCATTGACACTCCAGAGCTTTCTATGGGGTCTGATTGTGGCTGGACTTCTTCCAAAATCATATTTGCCTAAGTTTCACACCTGCACTGTATCCCATTTCCCTTGCTTCCTTACAGCTTTCTCCTGAATGTAGCCTCCCAATAACTTACTCACACAAGAATTATTATCTCAGACTCTGGTTCTAATAATTTAATGTATGATAGGTTAGAAGGAAAGGTGTAACTGAAAAGATAAACAGTTAAAAGATTTTGCAATGATACAGAAGAAGTAGGAAAGTATGCTTTGGAATAGGTGGTGGCAGTAGAGGAAGGGAGGTAAGAATGGAAATAATTCTAGATTGATTGATCGATTGATTGATTGATTTTTTTTTTTTTCCAGACGGAGTCTCCGTTGCCAGGCTGGAGTGCAGTGGCACGATACCAGCTCACTGCAACCTCCGCCTTCCGGGTTCAAGCAAGTCTCCTGCCTCAGCCTCCCGAGTAGCTGGGACTACAGGTGGGCGCCAACATGCCCAGCTAATTTTTTGGTATTTTTAGTAGAGACGGGGTTTCACCATGTTGGCCAGGATGGTCTCGATCCCTTAATTTTGTGATCTGCCTGCCTCGGCCTCCCAACTAGATTTATGTTAAAATTAAAGGCAATAGGATTTGCTAATGAGGGGATGTGAGCACAAAAAGAGGAATAAAGATATTAATTTCTAATATTTTAGCTTCAATAACTGAAAGAATTGAGTTGCTATAAACTGGTATAAGAAACAATGAAAGAGAAACTGCCTTTGGGGAGACAGCATTTGAGTTATGGCTGTGCAACAAATCACCTTATAATAAGTGATTTAAAACAGTTTTTTAAATGCTCATGAAATAGCAATTCAAGCAGGATACAATAGGAATGTCCCTCCTTTGTTTCACTTGGTGTCAGCTGAAGGGCTTAAGGGGAGTGGCTTGGAATCATTGGAAGGCTCAATTTTATGTTAGTTATTAACTATTGAATAAGGCTTTACATGGAGCTGTCAGCCAGTGTACCTACACTTGGCCTGTGCTTGCCTCTCAACCTGGTGGCTGGGTTCTGAAGTTTGGAGCATCAACAGAGATAGCTAGGCAGAAGACATGTCACTTTTATAATCTAGCCTTAGGAGCCAAACATTGTCACTTCTTCTATTTTATCTACCTTGACAGTCGCAAAGCTTTACTCAGATTGAAGGGGAGAGAACATAATGCCCTGCCTCTTAATAAATGATGGTATTATTAATGGTTACTTTGTATATGTAGATAATACCATGAAACAATCCCTGGGAAATAAAGTCTGCCACATTCAGGAAACCAGGTTTGGACATAATAAATTTAAGATTTCTATTATACATCCAAGTAGAGATGTCAACAAGATGCGGCACATGTGGTCCTGAGTGAAGAAAAAATGTAACCACATCAAATAATTCAGAAGGCAGTACAATTATGTTTCCTTGGTTGAACATGCTGAAAATCCATTTTCACAAGTGTTCTTTGCCATTTGACTATTTCAATAGACTATTCTAAGTTTGCAAGCCAAAGAAGGACAGTGAAACCAGTGAAAGGTGCAGAAAATTACATGCACAAGTAATTCAGCATGAAGGAAATCACATATTGGATATTTCAAGGGTGGACAGCTGCGTCAGGCTAGAGATGACGAACTTCTTTGGGCAAAAGAGGTGATACTTCCCCAAGCAAATACTGGAAGTGAAAAAAAAAATCTAAATGCTTTAGTGTTCTTAGACTTCTGAATTCTGCGTGGAGTGACATTTCATTGTCAGGGGCTAGCTGTATCTCCTTCAATTATATAAACTTTCAGATAAGACCAAAGAATTTCATTGAATTTTAATTCAACAGCCTACAAAATCACACTAGAATTAATTTTTGGAAATATTGGTCCCTCAGCTAATAGAGGGAGATTACTTCATCAAAGTTATAAAAATATCTGGATTTTCAATTTCGATTTTAAGGTGAGAATTCAGGCAATTAGCCTATATTTTGCCTTGTAATGTTTTATATTATGTAATGTCTTCCCAATAAACCATTCTTCCTTACTGTCTGATTTTAAATGACAGCCACTGCCTGGCTCCGCAGAACCATGACCTCTAGGAGCACTTTGTTCCAGATGGCCATAAGCAATACCTTAATTAGTTCTTTCATCAATATGTAACAAGGTTTCTAGGTTCCAGTTCCAGCAATTGAGCAATGAATTGCCCTGCCTTCTGTTTCATCTTTCCTAGATATTAATTCCAAATATACTAAATTTCTTATTAAGTTTCTTTAGGATCTATTACTTGTAAACAACTTCTGAAACCAATTATTTCATAAGTTATGTTCTTTGATTGAAAGCCTGAGCCTCCCTTCAGCAAACTTAAAGAAAAAGAGAATTTATTGGAGCTCAGAGGATCCGTGGGGAAAAAGGGAAAATTTGTTCAGAAATAATAGAAACCACATAATTCCAGGATTTCTTTTTAGAGATGAATTCCCAAGAGTCTCATTGATTTCTTGTCATGAAAGTGAATAAATATGTATTTTTAAATTGTTTTTTCCCTTTGATCACTGCTCAGGGTTAAAATCCATTGAGGGAAAAGTACTTTGAGTATCTGATCCACCAGATGGTATGCAAAGAGAGGTAAGTAAAACAACATAAGAAAATCAAACTCTAACACCAAACATGACAGGCTATGAAACAAACAAACAAAAACCAAAAACAAGCAAAAAAAGGAAAACAAAAATGCAACCACCAACATTCAATAATTCCTTTTGCTGCTGAAATGAAGTTCTGATTGCTAGAATTGGACTCATATCAGAGAGCTAAACATTAGACGGATTCAAACTTATCCTTTTTGCCATATCCTGATTAGTTTGGTGTGTCATATTTAAATCTCCATAGATAAACAAATAATTTTTCTCTTGCATTCTTTAATTCCCTTACTTTAAATCTATAAACTTAAAATTTGGACTAGGCCCAATGTTAATGCTACTTTTACAAAAGGCCAAAGTAGAACCACAGAAAGCATTTACGTAATTTAAAATGTACATTTGGATTACTAACCTCCAAACAAAGTAAATAACTATTTGCCTGGAGTACATTTTAATTCTCTGATTAATCTATATATGGTTTCATGATTCCCTTCTTTCAGGAAGAAAATAAAATATCTGTACGCTGAAGGGGAGATTCAAGAGCAGGACAATAGGCACACTACAAAAAAATACGGCACTATGTAGGCATTATCCATCTAGGGTGTTAATTTTATGATTGTGATGCATGTCTGAAAACTAAATATCTCAGTAAAATTCAGAAACAGCTCTTAGATTATCTTCAATTCAGTAAAATAAAATAAGTTTATTTGTCTGAGGTTATCTTAACAAAATGCAAAGTATTTTCTGTGCAGGAATGCCTTAAATGCTAATATAGAAAACAAAATTTAGAAATTTACTAATTGCCCAATAAAATTTGATCAGAAAAATTTTCACTGTTTTCTATAAATTCCAGATCCTTATCAAAGAAAATAGACACAGCTGTTACCGACATTTCGCATATTAGGGGCTTGACAATGACTTTGCAGTGAAATATAATCAGTGGTATTCCCTTTTTCTTATGTTTTTGAGAACTTAGGTGTATGTAGTACAATAGCTCAACAACTATCAGTTTTCTGAAGCCATGAAAACTGGCATCATCTCAGAGATCAAGAGGAAGTGATTGCCTCCCTTGCTTTACCCACATCCTTGGGCTCCTTGTACCCTAAATTGTTCCAAAGTTAGTTAATGAGTGCAATTTTCCAAAGCTCACTGAGGAACTTACCACTCTGCTATGTCCTCCTGTGGGGTGCATTTCTTGTACAAACTTCCTGAGTTTCTTCCTGGGACATTCATTCTCAAGGTGGAACATTCTCTGAATCCTTCCATGTAGCCATTTTTTTTTTTTTTCTTATCGTTTTCTAGAGACTTGTAACCTATCTGTACCATATAGAGCCAGTGTCCTTACATCCACCCTTTGTCCATTAGGCTAATTCTCCTGGAATCTTGGGATGAATTTCATCCATCCTCCTTCTCAAATCTGTACCCTCGATCACTGATTCCAAGCATGCTCTTTTCTTCCTCAGTCCTTTCAGCACTTTGAGTCTCACTCAGTTCTTCTCCCTCCAAACCTTTCCACTATGCACTTCAGAATTTCCATTCTGTCATAAACACAATCTCGTATCTTAAACCTGTCCAAGCAGGATCTCTATTTCAGCTCCTGAGCTTTCTGAAGTCACTTTTCCCATATACCCATGAGTTAGAAAACACAAACAACTACATGCATCTGCCTTCAGATGGTTCCCTAGCCAACTACTATTTTATTTGAATTTTAAAAGATCTTTTCTATCTCTCTCTCTCTCTTTCTCTCTCTCTTTCTCTCCCTCTCTTTGCCACTCTTGTTCTTCAGTCTTGGAATTTTTAAATTTTATTTTATTATTATTATACTTTAAGTTTTAGGGTACATGTGCGCAATGAGCAGGTTAGTTACATATGTATACATGTGCCATGCTGGCGTGCTGCACCCATTAACTCGTCATTTAGCATTAGGTATATCTCCTAAAGCTATCCCTCCCCCTTCCCCCCACCCCACAACAGTCCTCTGAGTGTGATGTTCCCCTTCCTGTGTCCACGTGTTCTCATTGTTCAATTCCCACCTATGAGTGAGAATATGCGGTGTTTGGTTTTTTGTTCTTGCGATAGTTTTCTGAGAATGATGATTTCCAATTTCATCCATGTCCCTACAAAGGACATGAACTCATCATTTCTTATGGCTGCATAGTATTCCATGGTGTATATGTGCCACATTTTCTTAATCCAGTCTATCATTGTTGGACATTTGGGTTGGTTCCAAGTCTTTGCTATTGTGAATAGTGCCGCAATAAACATATGTGTGCATGTGTCTTTATAGCAGCATGATTTATAGTCCTTTAGGTATATACCCAGTAATGGGATGGCTGGGTCAAATGGTATTTCTAGTTCTAGATCCCTGAGGAATCGCCACACTGACTTCCACAATGGTTGAACTAGTTTACAGTCCCACCAACAGTGTAAAAGTGTTCCTATTTCTCCACATCCTCTCCAGCACCTGTTTTTTGCTGACTTTTTAATGATTGCCATTCTAACTGGTATGAGATGATATCTCATTGTGGTTTTGATTTGCATTTCTCTGATAGCCAGTGATGATGAGAATTTTTTCATGTGTTTTTTCACTGCATAAATGTCTTCTTTTAAGAAGTGTCTGTTCATGTTCTTCACCCACTTTTTGATGGGGTTGTTTGTTTTTTTCTTGTAAATTTGTTGGAGTTCATTGTAGATTCTGGATATTAGCCCTTTGTCAGATGAGTAGGTTGTGAAAATTTTCTCCCATTTTGTAGGTTGCCTGTTCACTCTGATGGTAGTTTCTTTTGCTGTGCAGAAGCTCTTTAGTTTAATTAGATCCCATTTGTCAATTTTGGCTTTTGTTGCCATTGCATTTGGTGTTTTAGACGTGAAGTCCTTGCCCATGCCTATGTCCTGAATGGTAATGCCTAGGTTTTCTTCTATGGTTTTTATGGTTTTAGGTCTAACATTTAAGTCTTTAATCCATCTTAAATTAATTTTTGTATAAGGTGTAAGGAAGGGATCCAGTTTCAGCTTTCTACATATGGCTAGCCAGTTTTCCCAGCACCATTTATTAAATAGGGAATCCTTTCCCCATTGCTTGTTTTTCTCAGGTTTGTCAAAGATCAGATAGTTGTAGATATGTGGCGTTATTTCTGAGGGCTCTGTTCGGTTCCATTGATCTATATCTCTGTTTTGGTACCAGTACCATGCTGTTTTGGTTACTGTAGCCTTGTAGTATAGTTTGAAGTCAGGTAGCGTGATGCCTCCAGCTTTGTTCTTTTGGCTTAGGATTGCCTTGGCAATGCGGGCTCTTTTTTGGTTCCATATGAAGTTTAAAGTAGTTTTTTCCAATTCTGTGAAGAAAGTCATTGGTAGCTTGATGGGGATGGCGTTGAATCTATAAATTACCTTGGGCAGTATGGCCATTTTCACGATATTGATTCTTCCTACCCATGAGCATGGAATGTTCTTCCATTTATTTGTATCCTCTTTTATTTCATTGAGCAGTGGTTTGTAGTTCTCCTTGAAGAGGTCCTTCACATCCCTTGTAAGTTGGATTCCTAGGTATTTTATTCTCTTTGAAGCAATTGTGAATGGGAGTTCACTCATGATTTGGCTCTCTGTTTGTCTGTTATTGGTGGATAAGAATGCTTGTGATTTTTGTACATTGATTTTGTATCCTGAGACTTTGCTGAAGTTGCTTATCAGCTTAAGGAGATTTTGGGCTGAGACAATGGGGTTTTCCAGATATACAATCATGTCATCTGCAAACAGGGACTATTTGACTTCCTCTTTTCCTAATTGAATATCCTTTATTTCCTTCTGCTGCCTAATTGCCCTGGCCAGAACTTCCAACACTATCAGTTTGCTGTATTCCGGAAACCCATCTCACGTGCAGAGACACATATAGGCTCAAAATAAAAGGATGGAGGAAGATCTACCAAGCAAATGGAAAACAAAAAAAGGCAGGGGTTGCAATCCTAGTCTATGATAAAACAGACTTTAAACCAACAAAGATCGAAAGAGACAAAGAAGGCCATTACATAATGGTAAAGGGATCAATTCAACAAGAAGAGCTAACTATCCTAAATATATATGCACCAAATACAGGAGCACCCAGATTCATAAAGCAAGTCCTGAGTGACCTACAAAGAGACTTAGACTCCCACACAATAATAATGGGAGACTTTAACACCCCACTGTCAACATTAGACAGATCAACGAGACAGAAAGTTAACAAGGATACCCAGGAATTGAACTCAGCTCTGCACCAAGCAGACCTAATAGACATCTACAGAACTCTCCACCCCAAATCAACAGAATATACATTTTTTTTCAGCACCACACCACACCTATTCCAAAATTGACCACATAGTTGGAAGTAAAGCTCTCCTCAGCAAATGTAAAAGATCAGAAATTATAACGAACTGTCTCTCAGACCACAGTGCAATCTAACTGAACTCAGGATTAAGAAACTCACTCAAAACCGCTCAACTACATGGAAACTGAACAACCTGCTCCTGAATGACTACTGGGTACATAACGAAATGAAGGCAGAAATAAAGATGTTCTTTGAAACCAAGGAGAACAAAGACACAACATACCAGAATCTCTGGGACACATTCAAAGCAGTGTGTAGAGGGAAATTTATAGCACTAAATGCCCACAAGAGAAAGCAGGAAAGATCCAAAATTGACACCCTAACATCACAATTAAAAGAACTAGAAAAGCAAGAGCAAACACATTCAAAAGCTAGCAGAAGGCAATAAATAACTAAAATCAGAGCAGAACTGAAGGAAATAGAGACACAAAAAACCCTTCAAAAAATTAATGAATCCAGGAGCTGGTTTTTTGAAAGGATCAACAAAATTGATAGACTGCTAGCAAGACTAATAAAGAAGAAAAGAGAGAAGAATCAAATAGACGCAATAAAAAATGATAAAGGGGATATCACCACCGATCCCACAGAAATACAAACTACCATCAGAGAATACTACAAACACCTCTATGCAAATAAACTACAAAATCTAGACGAAATGGATAAATTCCTCGACACATACATCTTCCCAAGACTAAACCAGGAAGAAGTTGAATCTCTGAATAGACCAATAACAGGCTCTGAAATTGTGGCAATAATCAATAGCTTACTAACCAAAAAGAGTCCAGGACCAGATGGATTCACAGCCGAATTCTACCAGAGGTACAAGGAGGAACTGGTACCATTCCTTCTGAAACTATTCCAATCAATAGAAAAAGAGGGAATCCTCCCTAACTCATTTTGTGAGGCCAGCATCATCCTGATACCAAAGCCTGGCAGAGACACAACCAAAAAAGAGAATTTTAGACCAATATCATTGATAGAATTTTTTTTTTTAATTTCTCTTTTGGAAAGGCTAAGAACATTCGCTATTATAATGCCTTCTCCACATTCTATTTTCTAGGGCAGAGTTTGGCCCTAGAGTTTTAAACACAAATATACTAAGAAGAAATTCCTTTTCTTCTTTATTTTATACGTAACTAATGACCATAAAATGGGCGTCAAATATTTGAATGGTGGCAATCATCTGAAAGAAAAAGGAAATTTAAAAAAAATCGATTTTAGTTGATATTTGGTTATTGAAAGAAAATAATCCCCCCAAAATGCATGTAAGTACAGGCTATGTGTAAAATGAGGTGGGACATGTTGGCTCACGCCTGTGATCTCAGCACTTTGGGAGGCCAAAGCAGGTGGATCACCTGAGGTCAGGAGTTCAAGATCAGCCTGGCTAAGATGGTGAAACCCCGTCTCTACTAATAATACAAAAATTAGCTAGGTATGGTGGTGCACGCCTGTAATCCCAGCTACTCAGGAGCCTGAGGCCAGAGAATCGCTTGAACCCGGGAGGCAGAAGGTGCAGTGAGCCGCAATCATGCCATTGCACTCCAGCCTGGGCAACAAGAGTGAAAATCCGTCTCAGAAAAAGATTTAAAAAAATGAGTTAGGTAAGAGAAAAAAATTTCTTTTAATAAAGCAAAATTTAAGAAAGTGGTTCGTATGGAGAATCAAGGGTGCAGATGGGGTGGGGGGGGCTCCAATTATCTACCATACATCCTCACCACCTATCCTCTTGTTCCTCTCACAGTTCTACCTTCATTGTAGCAGTTTATTATAATCACCTTCTCTAACATTAATAATAATAATCAGTTCCCAAACCTAATTTTTTCCATAGGTTTATTTTTATTCAGAATTGCTGCATTTCGTACTACTGACCATCCTCTAATTCTGGCAATTCTCTCTTATTTTTGTTTCTGCTGCATTTTTCCTTTTTGATTTCTTTTCACATTCCTGGACCTCTTTACCATGAGCCTCACTGATTTCTCTTTCTCAATTTTCACACTTTGGGTGAGTATATACAAGTTCTCTGATCCTTCTTCTCTCTTATACAAATTTATCTTTAATTTTGACCTTGTTTGGTCCTGTGCAGAGTGGACAAAAACACAGCCTTTAGAATCAGACGGACCTGGTGCTATGATTTTAATAAGCAGCCCAAATTTCATGTGTTGGAAACTTAATCTCCAAATTAATATGTTGATGATATTTGGAGGTGGGGCCTTTGGGAGGTAATTAGGGTTAGATAAGGCTATCAGACGGGGTCTCCCATGGTGAGCCTAGTGACTTTATAATAAGAGAATGAGAAACCTGACTTGCTGTGCTCTTTACCTCTCACCATGTGACGCCCTTCTCCTTGTTATGTATGCAGCAAAAGGTCCTTAAAAGCAGAGCAGATGCAGCCAGCCTCCAAGACTGTAAGAAATAATTCTTTTCTTCATAAATTACCCACTCTCTGATATTTCGTTAAAGCAACAGAAAACATACTAAGACACTCAGTTTGAATTCCACGATCTTATATTTAATTTTTGTTATTTTGTTGTTGTTTTTATCTTTTTTCTCTGAACTCTGCAGAGAAATAATTTATAATTAATACATAAATAACTTTGAGAAAAATGACCTAAACATGCGGGACTTTTTCTGGATCACTAAAATGGAGCTCATGCTGTCTATTTAATAGTTTGTAAATGTCAGGTAAACATCTCTAGATTAATACTTTTATTGGTACATCAAACTTAATTTATATAAAACCAAACCCATCACCTAATATTAGTTTTTTTTTTTTCCTCCCTCTACTTCGGTTTCGGCTACCATCATCTTCCTAGTGCTATACATTTACAAAATTTGGACTTGTTTAAACAACTTCTGTAATACTCACCTAATTAGATTTCGTATGCTGTTGTCATGCACAACTTTCCATTCTTGCAAAGATAATTAAAGTTCACTTATTGTACTGTATAAATTTTCTTAACAGAATTTTCACATACTGAAAAACATCTTTTAAAAAATTACTACTTGAATCTTCTCATTAGTCTAAATTTAGTGGCATTTTTATTATATTAAATAACATATTTTAACTGGGTTTTAAAAAACTACTGAAACAGGCTTAACTAAAATATGATAATGTCTGTAGAGCATGTAGATCTAAAGTTACTCTGAATGTTTAAGCTCACAAGGTAAGTAAAGATAGAGTGAAACAAATGTTAACACATAACTATTGACTCTAAAACATATACCACATTAGAATACTGGTGTATTAACTCATTTTAAAAATACATACCAATACTTGATTTAAAAATGCATTTTGGTCAGGTACAGTGGCTCACACCTGTAATCCCAGCACTTTGGGAGGCCGAGGCGGATGGATCACAAGGTCAAGAGATCAAAACCATACTGGCCAACATGATGAAACCCTGTCTCTACTAAAAATACAAAAAATTAGCTGGGTGTGGTGGTTCGTGCCTGTAATCCCAGCTACTCAGGAAGCTGAGGCAGGAGAATCACTTGAACCCGGGAGGCAGAGGTTGCAGTGAGCAGAGATCGTGCCACTGTACTCCAGCCTGGTGACAGAGCAAGACACCATCTCAAAAACAGAACAAAAAACAAAAAAAGCATTATAATTTGTCTTAGAAATTATTTACCAGAAAGTTTCCCTTCAATATGTTTAATATATAAATATAATGTACTAGATGTAAGGGCTGATAATAATAGAAATATCATTTATAATAATAAAAATTATTTAACAAATTAGAAAAATTCACTATACTAAATAAATGGTAATTAAAATTATGATCATTAAACAACATAAATATAAATTGATGCAGGCTGTCAGAAATGGTTTTATTGTTATGTGAAAGTATGTATCTACAATGTCAACAATCAAATTTCTGGTTTTCAGAAATTTTCATGGACTGGGAGGCTTAAAGCTATTTCTGAAAAATAAAGTGACCAAAAATAGCACACAAAAAATTGAGAGATACTTTATAAAAATAATAAATTAGAAAGATCTGATTTTTCCTATGAGAAGAAAACATCAACTTATATTCTAGATTTAGTAATGACAACATAAATATTGTACAGAAACCAAGTAAATCTTGTGAGAATTTTTAATCAGCAAATTGAGAAGGTTATCATCATATATTTACTTTTTAAAGGGGGGTGTAGGCTACCCTTATATGTTATAAGCCAAATTATTTTGTCAGTGTAGGATGAACTGGAATGCCCAGATTTGGTAATAGGGCTTGTCTTTATTTCAAACATGAGTTATTTCTCGTATTCTTGAAAATTTTTATAACATATTTCTGTTAATCCAATTAGTTTTACTATATTGGTTTTGTTTTTGCTTTTCTTTTTAAACTAAAACATGTGTTTACAGTTATAGTGACCTACTTTCCTGAGACTTTTGGCCCATATATTTTATAGTCAGGTTCCTGAGACATAAGTCAGTGGTAAGGTCGCATCACAAATAACTCAACGTTACATGAGTTTAAAAATGGGGATTCAGGAAAGAAAGTTCTATCATATTACGCCATGTGTAATTCTATTTCATCGTGTACAGGAAGTGCTTCTTTCTAAATTTGCAGCAAGTAAAAGTCATTTTATGAATGTCCAGTAAAGGAATGTATTGTTTATTTACATGCATTCTGAAGTTTTTTGGTTGGTTTCATTGTTAAGAGGTGGGGCCAGTGGCGGCCAGAAAAGACTTGTGAGATCCCTATCCTAAAACATGCAGTGTGTATAAAACATATTGATTCAAATAGACAGGGAATAGGTCCCTAAAAGATGATCACGCATTCATTCCTTTAGACATTGAATACTTGTTGTGCTGGGATGAATATTTTAAGGTCCTCATTTTCATAAAGCTGTATTAATTGATGAGACAGACACATAACAGTAAATTATGTGATGGTATGGAAGCTGTGACAATACTGATTTTTTACAGGTCATGACAGCTCAGTTGAGAAGCTCCTAGGTGAATCTAGTGGGAAGTGAGAAGGAATTAAAAAATTTTACAAAGAAGAAATCTTAAATGCACTACAAAAACATAGTTAAAATAGACTGGCATGTTCCATAACAGTAAAATGACATTCCAAGCCAAGGGATCCAAGAAGCAAAAGTAACCAGGTGAGGGAACTCACAGTGCATATGTAGACACAGAAGCAGTTTAGTGTTGAGGCACATAAAGTATGAATTAAAGAGTAAGTATAGAAGAGACAGAGGTAGCCTGGGATCAGGTCATACACAGAAAGCTTTCAATGTCCTATTAATCAGCTTGAGTTTTATTGAATGGGTAGTTTGGTGATACTGAAGAGTTTGAAACAAGGTAATGTAATTGTGAAGTTGAATTTTAGGCAACCTATTCTGGCAACACATTTGAAGATGATTTGAAGTCTACTAAAGAGAAACTAGGAGGCACTGGCAATTGTCCAAGTTAGAAATGGCAATGGCTGTAATAACTCTAGAGGTCATAAAAGAGGAACAAAAGATGCATGTTTGAGGATTTTTCAGGAAGTGTAATCAATGAGATTACATTATACCCATCCTGCTAATCTAGGATACCCTCCTCATCTCAAAGTACTTAATTTAATCACACTGGCAAAGTTCCTTTTATTGTGTAAATTAACATTCACTTGTTTCAGACATGAGGTCATAGCCATCTTGTAGGGGAGGCATTATTCTTATTCTGAATACCACACCCAACAATCCTACAAGGCTCCTGTGTATATGTTTGTGTGTGTGTGTGTGTGTGTGTGTGTGTGTATTCACATTATTTACATACTTATGTTTTATAAAGTCACTGTGAATTCTGAATTAGAGAGTGCTAAGTCACTGCTTTTAGAAGAAATAGAGATTTCTATTTCTCTGGTCACACATTTAGGTCAACTGATAAATATATAACCTGTTTTATGTGTATTTCTACGTAAAAGTATCTTATTTAATATATATTGTGAATTCATTAACATTGAACTCAGCCAACAGCACTATAACTCGTGCCTGAACGAAGCCTATTCAACCCAAATTTTCTCTGTAAGACACATCACAGAATTCTTGCAGTTAGGGACACTTAAGGAGACTTTAGCTTTATGTTTTGGTGTAATTTTAAATAGTAAATTACATTTTTCAGAATGTGAAAAATGAGGTGCCAAATAAACTGCAAAAACACTTGTTTACGGTGTGAAAGCTGAAACAAAAAGGCCAAGCCATGCCTTCACACATCTTAGCTGGAATGGAAGAAGAGACACTTTTCACTGTTCTGCACATATTCATGTCCATGAATGTCCAAGAAAACACCAGAAATATCAAGGTTGGAGTTGCAAATAAATTTTACCGAGCAGACAAATTTACAAATACAGAACTCATGAATAATGACAATTATGATGATGCACTATTTACACATATGATTTCACATATATACACATATCTATTATGCCTATGTGTAAAATCTGAACAAAAGATTAAATATAACTTGTATATTAAAATATTAGTGTTTTAGAAACTCACTTGACTTAAATCACTATGATTTATAATGTGATAATATTTTTTCACTGTTTGAAAACTCTTCCTGAATCCCCTATTATCTCTTCTGAAGAATGTATTTCCATGGCTAATTTCATTAAAAATAAGATTAAAAATAATAAAATAAATCAATAAAAACATTTACTTGCAATTCTAAATGACCATATAAAATAACGTGCATGAGAGATGAGAACTAGATTCCATTACTTTAGCAGAGAAAAGTGACAAGCTGCCTCAACATTTTAGAATTGGTAAATTCATGAGAAAAATACTTGGAGTCAGGCGAGAAATACAGAAATAGAAACAATTATTTGGAAAGGAAGAAAAATATTTTATGCTTGGGTCAATTTACAAGCAAGGAAAACTACAGTATGGTCTTCAATAGGATGAAATAAGCCAAACGCTTAGAAAATACCACCCAGGCATCTGAAGACCACTGGAAATATAGAAAAGAAAATTCTTTATATGCCTTTCTAAATTTAAATTAGGCAATAACAAATCAAACTAACTCCTATTAAAGTTAGAAATATGGTTGCCTAATTTTCTTTTTCTCATAGAGCCATGTGACTGTGAGTGACAGACCCAGGAGGCTGTGTGTTGATGTGCTTGTGTGCCTATATCTGTGTCTCTGTGTGAGTCCACATCTGTGTAGTAAAAAAATGAAACTAAGAAGTTAATAATAATTTAATACCACCTCTAATTTTGACATCCAAACTAAAAGCCAACAACTAAAGATGCCCCAACCCTCTCCTGAGCTGCAGCTTTCATCACTCACATGTGAGAAACAGAACTCTTCACTTCCCACCACCAAGTCCCAAAACTTGCTCTCCATTTCTATTCTTTTATACATAAGAAAATCATATTTTTCAAGTTTGCCCAGCTGAAAGACTAAGAATCATCTTTTATTCCTTTCTTTACCCCCACATTCAACCTATCATCAGATCATCTCAATTCTAATTCCCACCCATTTCTCTCCATCCCCAACTCTACCACCTTATTTTCAGTTATTTTTCTTCTGAACTATCAATAGCCTACTAATTGGATTCCCAGCTTCTTTTTTGCCCCGTAAAATAAATTTATCAGAAAGCAAACACACACACACACACAATCTATACACACATAAACTATATATACATATATAACCATAACTATATATATACATATATGTATATAACTGTTAACTATAACTATCTATC
Organism: Pan troglodytes; assembly: GCF_028858775.2. NCBI lineage: Eukaryota > Metazoa > Chordata > Mammalia > Primates > Hominidae > Pan > Pan troglodytes. Next base: position 91,226,348 of record NC_072412.2, on the reverse strand, counting down.
TATCTATATAGATAGATAGATAGATAGATATACAGTTATATGGATTTTTTTTTTAAGACAGAGTCTCACTCTGTCACCCAGGCTGGAGTGCAGTGGTGTGATCTCAGCTCACTGTAGTCTAGACTTCCAAGACTCAAGCCTTCCTCCCACTTCAGCCTCCCAGGTAGACAGGACTGCAGCCGCACGCCACCATGCCTGGCTAATTTTTGTGTGTTTTGTAGAAACAGGGTTTTGAACTCCTGAGCCCAAGAGATCTACCTGCCTCACCCTCCCAAAGTGCTGGGACTACAGTTGTGCGCCACTGCGCCAGGCCTATCTATCTATCTATCTATCATCTATTTTTTAATGTGAATCATGTGTCACATTACTTGCTGCTTGATATCCAGCGGCTGCTTTCCATTTATAATCTAAATTCCTAGGAAGTTTGCTAGGCTTTACATAACCTGGCTCCTGCTATTTCCAACATCATCTTACACCAACTCCTCTCATCATTCCCTTTGTGATACACTTTCCCTAGCCTTATTTTACTTTTTCAAACTCATTCCTACTCTGTAGTTTTTGCCTTAGCCCCTTTGTAAAGTCTGACAAACTCAGAATCCTTCACTCTCTATTTTTGTTTTGCTTTTAAAATATTTTAAATTACCCCCATTATCTATTTTAAAGTTTCGTTTTCTTTTCCATGTAACTAGAGTGTAAAATTCATAAGAGCAACGATTCACACATCCTTTGCTGTACCGTTGGGTATAGGTTAGTTTCTGCCATCTGAGCTTTTCTTGAATATGTGTTGAATTCCTGTGAAGCTATTGTTATAGAAATAAAAAAAGTCATATCCAAAATTAGTTGCAAAGAATTAAGGAACAATAAAATATTAATTAAATAAGGACAAGGGCTTGTTGTATGCTGTGTATAGGGTTATTCATTTATTCATTTAATTATCCATCTGTTTACATACTCTCTGTTTTTCAGTTTTAGATGGGTTGGAAATAATGTTTATTATAGATATCTGTTTTCAACAAATGATATCATTTCACCAAATATTTATCAAGACTGCTAATTTTGCTAGACTCTGATGATATGCAAATGGAAATATCCTAAAATAACTCTTATTGTGGATGGTTCACTGGGGATTAATTAGTCAAGGCCAGGAGAAGAGATTTATGCCAAATTTGGACAGATGAGTATTTTCAATTACAAAAACATCATAGTAATCATATATGTATTGTTTTTATTCCTCTGAGATATTATTGGTATAGGAGTTTAAAACTAACTTAAAATGCAAAGGAAATATAAGTTATAGTAGAACAAAACAAAATACCTTCATAAAAGCAAATGTAAGGGTTGAGGCAGGGGAAAATGGGAGCTTGTACTAATAAACAGAACATTTAAAGAAATTTCAGGAATTTGAAAAGATTCAAAGTAGCTTAATTATGGACAAACCACAATCCTGACATATTTAGAAAAAGTTGCACAAAAGATAGAAACTGATCTCTTGGGTTGAGATTAAAGATTCCCTGGACTCAGTAACAGCAGGTATCGCCAAGGGCGAGAGTAAAAACTGAAGTGCAAAAACAAGTGTTGATGAAAAGCATTGGTTAGCAAAAATAATTTTTACATTTATAATCATAAATGTAAAACATAGATATAACTAAAAATCATCAAAGACATTCTTAAGCCACTGACTAGGAGAATATTTTTTCAAATCACCTATCTGGTAAAGGACTTGTATCTTATCCAGAATATGCAAAGAACTCTCATAACAATTATACAAAGTGAAATTAAGCCAGATAAGAGAGAGTACATAATATGTAATTTCATGTATGTAAAATTTTAGACATGTCCAACTAATTTATAGTGATAGAAAACAAATCAGTGGTTGCTTAGGTAGGGAGGAGAGGAAGGGGTTACACAGAGCCATGGGGAACTTCTGTGGGGAAATTTTGGGAGTGATAAATATGTTCATTATCTTGATTGTGATGATGATTTCACAGGTATATGCATGTGTAAAATCTCACCAAAACTGTACATTAACTTTAAATATGTGCTGTGTATGGTATGTCAATTATACCCAATAAAGCTGTTAAAAATGAAACAACGTGAAAAATAAAATCAGAATAAGAGCCTTGGGTGGTCCCTTCTAGTCCCTCTCTGCCAGAAAAGCTGTTAGCTGTTGGTTTTTTACTGCCAAGATAAAGAATGTAAACATACTATTTGGAGAGAACTAATTTTCTTCTGGATGATTGCACCACAGATTAAAATAGAGAGTGGGGCCTCACTGCCACACCCCTGTCTTGCCCCCAGAGACTGTAGTCAAGATTCCCATTAATAAAACAGTCTTACCTATTAGCAGGCAAAGCTATCCAAGCTACAGACATGACCTGTCCTAAATACAGTGAACCGAGGATTATCAAGCAAAATAAATGGAAAAAAATAAGCAAAATGAATTTAAAAATAAAAACAGAAAAAATATCAAGCTAATTGTAATAACATAAAATTACTGGAAAAAAAGGTAAAACTAATTCTCTATGATTACTGTATCTAGAACAATTTCTGAAGTAACTTTTAATATTAAACAATTGTTACAAATGCTACTGGAATAATTATAGAACAAAATGGAATTCTTCAAGGCAAAGCATTAAATATGTTAAAATATGTTAATAATGATGTGGTCAAAAAGAACTAAATAAAATAAAAATTAAGAAACCTCCGTGATTATGGAACACGAGAATAAAGAGAGACAATATGAGAGAAAATATATGCAAAAGAATAATTGAAGAGGCCTATCATTCATCTAATACAAGTTCATGAGCAAAAAAATACAAAGGAGAAAATAGTAAAAAGAAACAATGGTCAATAATTTTCTACAATTGGAAAAAATTGAGCCTTCAGATTAAAAGGGTTCAGTGAAAAGAATGGATGAAAATTACCCATATATAGTTATAACTACCTGAGTGATACCAAGAGATGAAAAAGCAACAGAATAGCATTATACTGATACTGGGCTTGATATCAGTAATAATAGATGCAAAAAACAGTTGAACAATTACTGGGATGTTCTGAGGAAAAATGTCAGAGCACAATAAATTGCACCAAATGTTACTGTGTGTGCAGAATAAAGACCATGTAGACAGGTGTGTTTCAAAATGTTTCACTTCTATAGGCTTTTTAAAAGAAGGAAAAGATATAACCCAGGAAAAGGGGGAGGAAGAGAAACTCAGATATCAGGAAAGCCATTACCTAATCCGGGAGAGAAATGAATGGAAATCCAAGGTTGACAGAGAAAATCGGAATAATTTTTCCAGGAAGAAAAGAGGCTTGAGACAGAGGAAAGCATGGATGCAAGTGTGAGACAAGGAAGACGCAGGATGTAACACAGCAAATGAAACTGGAATACGATGAAAAAAAAAAAGAAAACAACTAAAACAAAAAGGACGAAAACATGATTAAGCTATGAGTGAATAAAAATAAGTCAATATTGAAAGTGAGCGAATGACTACAAGAGAATTAATTAATGGCAATGTGTAGCATGAACCAAGAGATCCTACGTTAGACTTCTAGAGAAGGAAATTAAGACACAACATCTTAGCTCAGTATTACAAAAATATATATTTATGTAGTAATGATAACCTGGAGCTAGTTTATTATTATTTTTTGGCTTTTAAAGTAAACCTATTAACACAGTACAGAAGATTTTGTTGTGACTGTGGAATACAACTATGAATAACGTTGTGGCTAAATGTGGTTACAGTGTAAATCGAAAGCAGAGCTGAAAGGAGGTAAGGCATGGAAAGCGAGAGGAAGATTTTAAAAAATACATAATGAAGCTAAAATCTTCACCTTACATATTGAAGACTAAAGGAGATGGAAAGCCTAACTGAAGTTTACATATATTCAGTCAAGTTAGAAAAACCAATCAAGAAAAGACCTAAAAGTAACATAAATATCAAGCACTGGGAAAAGGAGAGGTGGCAGAATCCATTGAAATCCATACATTTTATAAAGGGGGAGAAAAAATATTCCACGTTTGTTAATCAAAGAATGTAACTGTAAATAAAATATTGAGAGTAAGAAAAATAAACATCAAAAAATCAAAATAAAAACATTTTAAGAAGTGACATCTAAGAGAGGAACCATGGATGGAAAAGGAGAGAACAGGAGACAGTGGCTATTCGACGTAAGCTGTTTGTGCTTTTGATTTGAGACTGAATTCATATATTACTCTGCTAAATATAACAATATTTAAAAATCAATCAATATTATTATATTTTTAAATTTCAATCAACAGCAGGTGACCATTTCATTGTCATACTTATATCATAATCAGCTACACTGGTTTAAACGATACTGTTTTGATTATTTTTTTCCTGCCGAGTCATTCATGGCAGCCTGCAGCATCGTCTAATTTCTGGAGTTAGTAGCTAAGCCTCAAAAGAAGGCAGTAAATTATCCCCTCTCCTTTGAAGTTCCCAAGAAATGTGAGCCTATTTCTTTTTCCAAAGTTCATTCCAGAACTGACAGAATTCACTGCCAGTTAATATTTGGATCTTGAACACTTAAAGGTCAAAAACAGTAGCAAAACAACAATGAATGAAAATTACTGTTGTCCTGAAGAAAGACATGGTAATAATTTATATGTTCATTTGTTCTGGGTCTTATATTTTTCCCAAGCAGATTCCAAAACTATATTTTACACTTTTCAATAGTTTCCAGCAGAATGTAGGCTTTTTACAGTAAAACAGAGGCACTGGGGAGTGTAAGAAGAAACATTTAAAATAACATTTTATCTTTCCCAATGTGGGAAATCTCAGAAAATTAATCTATCAAAATATCAAGTTCTAACTTTTTTGTGCTTCCTTGTTATGAACTAACGTCACGTGTCTTCTGGGAATCGTGTAAGTCAGATGTTTAGCAAAGACTACAGCCCTGAAATACAAGCACAGCTTCTTGCCTATTCAACCCAAACACCAAACACTGGTATTCCATTTCGTCCATTCACCAGCCTCATTACAGCTACCTGACTTCACTTTTTAAAATTTCATTTTATTTAACAAGCATTTATTTATATCCTAGTTTAACCTCACTGTTCCCAAGGCTTTTAACAATGTTTTATTCCGGAGTAAACATGGACTAGATTATTTTCTATTAGCTAAATTTACAGGAATACTCCAAATGGTGTTTTCTTTGCTGGTCAAAGAGAGCTTTCCAGATTACCTGCATTAAACAGCCCTAAATCAGTTCTTTACATGACCCTAAAACCTGGAGGAACATAATATTTAAATTCCAATACTTCTCCTCTCCATTAGAGACTGCTGGTCTACAACAGGTGTCATAAAAAGATTCATAAATTTTAAGGATTTTTAAAAATATTTATTTTTGTTCTACAGCATTGTAAAAGTTGTATTTATAATTTTGCGATGTAATTTGTAAATGCATATATGTAACTTAGATGATCTGCTGTACCGTCTGTTAATATATATATATATGTTTTAGGCCAACTCAAATTCCTTCAAGAACCAGGTAAGATAGATATCAATCTGTGAAGTTCCCAGGAATATATTAGACTTTATTATGTCAGAGGCTTCCTCTCTATGAAGCACACCATTAATTTACACGACACTAAGGAAAAAATGTGCTGCTAATTGAACTGTGATGAAATACTTTAAATGATTTAGAATACTTTATTCTTATTTAAAAGCTACTATAAGAGATTTAAACATATTTTTGTTAAATATATTATCAATATAGAAAGAGAAAATATTAATAAATAATATTAGATAAGGATTCCTGTCTTCCCACTGAGGTTTTCTTAATCTTTTCTCAGCTGGGAGTTGCCCACATTCACCGTTTTTTGAACAATACCACCATCTGTATATTAAGAATATTGGTAATGGAGTAGTTTCTAAAATGGCACTCTGTTCTTGCCTCTGAGATTTTCATTCAACCCATCGCCTCCAATGGCAAATTTTGATGCCATTGCATTCTTGATCTTTCCAGAAAGTCTAAGCTGATATGCACATAATAGCTGGATGTCGTATTTCTTTAAATAGTTTTGTCAACTGAAACTTTGAGGAGTTACAGTTGTCCAGTCATGCTACCTGGATTTCCAACAATCAGGTTTCACAGGCAGTGACAGCCATGACAAATGGCTGCTGCTCACCAGCATTTGAACAATGCCATCAATTTTAAGATCTACCCAGTTTAAGAAATGCTTTAATGTGACAAAATGTCCATCCTAGCATCAAAGAAATATGGCAACACAAATAGTTCGGTCTGTTAAAAAGTAGCATATTCAGAACCAAGTGCCATATAATTATAGGAAAACGTGTAAGAAAAATATATACTAGCATTATCTTACATGGATCATCTGGTTTTTTTTTTCACAATTCTACCTTACACATATTTATGCTGTTCATCTATGCTAGTTCTCCACTATTTTCTAATATTTAAACTAGTGCACGCCACAAACTTGTACATGATTTCACCTCATGAATAAGTTTAAAAAAAACCACAAGCATTGTTACAATATTCTTAAATGTTTGTTGGTGCATTTGTTTAAACATCTAGAGTACATTTAGCCATGCATTTATAATATAATTTAGATAACTATGACTTCATGATGAGTTACCTCATATTTAGCATCTTAAAACCGCATACATTTATTATCTCTTACTCTCTGTAGGTCAGAAATCCAGCTGTGGCTAAGCTGGGTGTCTTTGGTTCAAATTCTTTGATGAAGCTTTATCTTCCCATCAGCTGAACCTATTGTCTTAGCTAAAGACTCAGCTTCTTCTGAACTGCCTCTCCATAGGCCTGTATCAGGCAACTGTTTTCCCTCAGGGCAAATAAAACAAGAGAAAATGAAAGACAGCCCACAAGGCAGTAATCACAATTATTTTATAATATAATCTTGGAAGTGATGTGATCATTTCTGCCATATTGTATTCATAAATATCAAGAGTTGGGATCATTAGAGCCATCTTAGGGTCTTCCTACCACATAGAGCTACATATGGTGCCTGTTGAAAATATGGATGATTAAATTTCATCATTCATCTTTTGTTTGTTTACTTACTCACTAAATATTAATTTAATGACTACTAAATCCCTGGCATTATACTTGTGACTGAGGTCTAAATGCCTAAACAAGAAAGAATGATCATTGGAAGTCAACGAAGGCAAGGCATAAAGTATAAAATGTTTTGAAAGGAGAGTATATCTTACCAAGCAGGAAAACTATTCAAGTTGAGGATAATGACAGAGCTATGGATGAACAAAATAATGTGGCTAATTTTAGGAAATGTAAATTTTCAGAAGCAGGGTGAAAAGAACATACATTAGAAATGATTTTAAAAGTAGATTATAATTCATAAAGGGTTTTAGGTATTAATTAAAAGGGTTTGTCAATGATTAATTAAGCCATGGGAAACCACTATAAAGGTGAGTAACATGATCATAGTAATGAAAGTTCCTATGTTTCTAGAAGATCTAGAAAGTCTCTATGGTCATAGTGTGATGGACTAATTTTCTAGGGACCAATTCTAGAGACAGGATAATTATTTATATATGATTTCCACACGAGTCAAAGTGGGAAGTAATTGAATCAGTAGTAAAGCTCGAGTCTGAGAAGAAAGATTCAGTAATTATATAGGAGGTGTAATCGATGGATGTAATCGTCAATTGAATGTGGTGGGGAGAAGGAGGCCACAATCAATCCTGAAATGCATTTAGATTAATATTGGCTTTGGTAAAAAGTGGCACCCCTTAAAATTATAAGACATGTATTGAAAGAGACTTTTTTTTTTTTGAGAACGAGTTTCACTCTTGTTGCCCATGCTGAGTACAATGGCACGATCTTGGCTCATCCCAACCTCCTCCACCCTGGTTCAAGTGATTCTCCTGCCTCAGCCTCCCAAGTAGCTGAGATTACAGGCATGCACCACCACACCTGGCTAATTTTGTATTTTTAGTAGAGAAGGGGTTTCTCCATGTTGGTCAGGCTGGTCTCGAACTCCCGACCTCAGGTGATCCACCTGCCTCGGCCTCCCAAAGTGCTAGAACTACAGGCATGAGCCACCATGCCAGGCCTGGAAGAGACATTTTTTTGTGGCAAGTCATATAATGTAATTGTGATACGTATAATTTAAGTTGCCTGTGGCAATAAAGTATAATGATTAAAAGCACAGGGTTTGCAGAAAGTCATATGTGCATTAGAATACTGTGAAGTCCACTATAGAAATGTGGACAAGATTTTTAGCTTCTCAATGTAGGCACACAAATCTTGCTCTGCCAGGTTTGGTGAAAATGAGCACATTGACACATAAATCTTATAAAAGTAAAATTTTACTTTGGTAGCTGAAAAGATATATTATTAGCAAATGAATCCAGAATGCACTTGACCAGGGTTATTTAGTGACAAGATTACTCTGAGTCTCTCCATATTCTCTGAGGGGAGCATCAGGTGGATGGCATGGATAGTCTGCAGCCGTGGGACTGTAGCCATGGGGTGTTACAGCATCTCTTATGCCCTGTTCATATCACAGTGCATGTACCTTTAGCACAACTCATATCTAGGTTTTGGTCAAAATATTTTCCTTTGACCTATCAAGGTCATTTTGCTCTACTGTTTTTATGTTTTATGATGATGATCGGGTATCACGCATGCATAAATACAATGAAACAATGAAATTGTAATCTAACTCAGTGGCAATCTCCTGTTCTCTGATGAAACTTAATAATCAAGAACAACATAATACCAGCAGTAATTCTTTCTACCTAGTAAGAAAACATGTTATTGCTAACTTAATTGCTACAAGGCACATTATCCTATTTTTAGTAAGTGAACAGTTCATTGCACTCACCCTCAGACACTAATTGGAACGGTTTTGGAACCACCTTCAATTCCTGTTGTCCTGTTTTACGGTACAGTGGCTGATAAACCATTGTATTTTAATTTTTTCCCCCAAATCCCTGACTGATTTATACAGATATTTTTATAGACCAGGACCTGATATATCTAACATAGTGTGTAAATCCTCCAAACTGCCAGAAAGAAGTTGAGGGCCAAGTGATTTAGTATTACAACTTCATAAATTCTATCCACTTCCTTTAGAAGAGCCGCCTGAATTCTTGTAACAATATTACCAATAATTTTTATAGTGGTGAAAATATTAGCAATCATACTTTTCAATTTCCATTCCCTTATTTCCAGAAAGCTTGTATATAACATCTGTGGGGCCTATGGGGCCTAGTACCTTACATTATGCAGATCCCAATTCTGAGGAATTCTGGCCCCCAGTGGTGAGTGAACTACTGTGATAAGTCATTGTGGAAGGATGGGAGATACAATAAGCCCCACTACTGGTATCGCTGCTGCAACAACAACAAAAAATATTGTATAAATGAATAAGTCTCCCAATCAGTAATATCTCTTTTTAAAGGAAATCATGGATATTTAAATTATAGTATTAGCATGAATCAAGGTCATCTGCAGAGTGAGACAACTTCTGTTACTTGCACTGTGGTGAATACTGACATTCACTGTGGTGAATACTGATATAATATGTGAATCTTCTGCTTGTACCTCAGGGAGTTTGTGTAAAATTAACACCATGCTTACTTCTTCCATTATTGAAGGAACATTAAATAAATATTTTTTTTTCCTTTTAGACAGAACCACATTGTGTGGCTGTGTTGATTTTTTTAGCTAGATAGATAAACATTGGCATGGTAATTTTCACATGAATTACTATCAGTCTATTTCAAAATTTAGTGGTTATTAGGTAACTGGGAGGTCCAATGCACATGGCCCATTTTTGCCTAATACTGTATAGCTTTGGCTGTAAAATTACTATTTTTTCACTGGTGATCATTTGGGTTTATGCTTATGGGTGTACAGTTAGATTGGTGAGGATAATAATTACAGTTGATGCAGGCACGAGCTTTCTCTATCCAGAGAAAGAATCCAGTGCAGTCAGGTCAAGGCATATTTTCACCTGGCCTTGATGGTAAAGATGCCGTGTAGTCCACTTTTTAAACCTGGGCTTCCTTTGTGCCCTTGGGAGCAGTTTTATGATGCTATAATCATGAAGGTTTCTTGCTGGCTTGGAGGGCTGCTGCTGTGATTGCTTTATTCTTGGTTAGTGGCACAAAGTGTTTTCTAGTCCACAATAAGATAGCACCCAGCCATTCTGAGCCTATTAGATGTGAGGCCAGGTTGTAATTTCAGACATCTCTGTAATAATATCTGCTTTGCAATTCCAAAAGGCAGGTGGAGAACTGCCCCTTTGGTGGGTATTTGCATTTAACATGTCGGGAGATTTGTTCTATTTCTATCCAAAGCCCCAAGCTCCAGAGTGTGGCTCCACAGATGAATCAGCTTTTGATAGAGCATTCTGCCAGGTCCATTGCAATTTCTATAACTATTTACCTATACTTATATTTGGGCCTTGACTTGCACTACTGTGTTATGGCCCGTCCAAAACTATGACATTGCGTGAATGTTGCGCTATGTTGTTCAGACATCCACTGAGAACTGAAGGGAACTGCCTCAGCTCAAAAGAGTTACTAGTCAATAACATATCCTTTTCATAGGGTACCTCACACCCAGTCACAGGCCACTGCAAAGCTATGAAGCCCCATCTGTCTCTCTGTAATTTAGGACAACTGTGAAGGGCTATGCCCTTCACAGCTACCTATATATGATCAAGTAAATCATCCTTTCCTTCCCTCCCTCCCTTCCTTCCTTCCTCCCTCCCTCCCTCCCTTCCTTCTTTCCTTCCTTCCTTCCTTCCTCCCTCCCTCCCTCCCTCTCTCTCTCTCTTTTTCTCTCTTTCTCTCTTTCTTTCTCTCTTGACAGAGCCTAGCTCTGTCACCCAGGCTGGAGTGCAGTGGCGCAATCTCAGCTCACTGCAACCTCCGCCTTCCAGGTTCAAGCAATTCTCCTGCCTCAGCCTCCCAAGTAGCTGGAACTACAGGCACCCGCCACCATGCCTGGCTAATGTTTGTATTTTTAGTAGAGACAGGGTTTCACCACGTGAGACAGGGTTTCACCATGTTACCCAGGCTGGTCTTGAACTCCTGACATCAGGTGATCTACCTGCCTCGGCCTCCCAAAGTGCTGGGATTACAGGCATGAGCCACCGAGGCCAGCCAAGTAAATCATTATTGTGACCTTGCCACAGCATAAGATTTCCCTTTTTCAAAATCTGCTTTCTTCCTAGTAATTTTCCTAGACACTAATCTCCACACAGAGTTTGCCTCCTGGAAAATATGATCTTAAGCAGATGTTTATCAGCAATACCTTTTTATACATGGGAATTTTGGTGGTGGTGGTATTAGTTTGACTGGTAATGTCTAGTAAGCCTATAAAGATTTCTTCACCTGTTCTTTTCCAGTGGACTGTCACACCAATATAGGATGCCGGCTATTTATTCCCCATACTTTTCTAACCATAGCAGGAGCCATTAATTAATGAATACTCTGCTTCCTTAGGCACTCCAGATCTGTTTTTTGAGCTGTATTGATATTGCTCTCCTGTAACTAATGTGTATCTGTCACCCAGATAGGAATATTTTAAATGATGCTAATTCACTGGGTTACAGTGACTGGAGTTCCCATAAAATATCTATCTGGACTTTCCAATAAGGAGGAGGCCCTGTCAATAATAAATCCTCACTCAATTCACTTTTCACTCCTGAGAACACCCAAAGCTAGAGAAATGTGTAATCCCCTCCCAAGAGATGGGATTTAATCTTACCAAAATAATATAGATTACATATTTCATCAAGCATCACTATTTCTTGATGATTATTTGTTCCCTGGGACCCTTATACTGCATAACAAGGGCAGAGGGTATGTCTTCATTCGGTGATAACTATGTAAGTTCCCAGGTGCCACTAACACCAGCTAGGGGTGAAATCTACAGGTCTTCTATTAGGGACACAATCTAGTGGAATTCAATTTTATTTAATCAAATCAGTTATGACCCATCACCATTCCTTAGGTTTGTAAACATTGTTCTTAGTTGCTATCAGTCATCCTAGGGATACCTAACATGAAATAGAAGTTTCTGAGTATGTACTACCTTGTAGCCTTTGTCATTTGCCCCATCTCTCTCACCCCTTCTCTTTTATCATTTGTCATGCTATAATTCAGAGGCAGTATACTGTAGTAATTAGAAACATGGATTCTAAAGCCAGACTGCCTGTATTCCAATGCTGCTCTTCTGCTTCTGAGAAATCAGGAATTCTCAGTTTCTTCCTCTGCAAAGTGGGGATCATAATAGTACCAACCTTAAATATCCAGTTGTAGTAAGGGTTATTACTTGATAAATGTAATATGCATCTTAGAACAGTATTTGGCACAAAGTAAGTATTCTATAGTATGAACCATCAATTACAATTACTTGGGCAGAAACAGTTACCAGGCACCTCCTGTTTGAGGAATTGCCTTGCCCCATCCTCTGGAGGTGAAAAAGAGAAAATAAAGCAGATGCTGGTAACACTATAGCATTCCGTTTTTGCATAGATGCATAGAACTAGAAGAATAGCAATTTCCTCTTTAGAAGACAATACTTCCAGATTCTTTCTCATCCTTCCAGCTTTATTCTTTCTCAATAGCATAAATTTTATCTAACAGAAGGAACTTGTGCATGCTTGGAGTATGCCTGTGGGCTCCAACCTCTCTACACTTGAGTGGTAATTAAATCAATCAAAGTCTTTCTCTGCTATGATTCCAAGTGCTTTCCGAGAGTGCAAGCTGCCTGAGGCAGCTTCTCCCCTTCTGCTTTCAATTAAGTTATCACTGCCCCCACCTGTCTAGTGAATTGAGAAAAAAGGAACATATGTCTTCCAGGAAGACACTCCACTTCCATTCCTGTGTTTCATGCTTCTTGGCTGGTGCAGTGTATCCCCTGGACCCTACTCTCACACTGCTGGGCAGGGAGAGATTTCTCATAGGACTCCATGCTCTGCTGTGAATAATCACAGTGGGTTTCTGGCCATCTCTTTCTAGAGAAGGGTCTTATTCTATTTGCACTTTAAGACTTAAATCAACAGGTAATTTTTTTACAAAAACATTTGTTTTTATGCGCAATAAAATAGAACATAGAGTCAGAGGATGGTAAAAATGAGCACACTACAATATACGTAGGAAATATTTTTTTCAATACACTTAAAATAAGCAATTTCAGGTCAGGATTTGTCAGGCTGGAGAGTAGTCAGTGAGCATGCCCCAGCTCTCATTCATGATGGATAAATTGGTATTGGGTGCTGATGGTTTAAGGCCTTTTGAGAGGAGATCCTGCCAGGCTAAGCGATATGGTTTGGGTTTGTGTGTCCATCCAAATCTCATGTCAAATTGAAGGAGAGGCCTAGTGGGTGGTGATTGGATTATGGGGGTGGATTTCACCCTTGCTCTTCTCATGATAGTGAGTGAGTTATCGCAAGATCTGATGGTTTAAAAGTATGTGCCACTTCCTTCTTAGCTTTCTCTCTCTCTCCCCTGCCACCTTGTGAGAAAGGTGCTTACTTCCCCTTAACTTTCCACAATGATTGTAAGTTTCCTGAGGCCTCCTAGTCATGGTTCCTGTTAAGCATGCAGAATTGTGAGTCAATTAAACCTCTTTTCTTCAAAAATTACCTAGTCTCAGGTAGCTCTTTATAGCAGTATGAGAATGGACTAACACAGAAAATTGGTACCAGGAGTGGGGTATTGTTATAAAGATACCTGAAAATGTGGAAGTGACTTTGGAACTGGGTAACTGGCAGAGATTTGAACAGTTTGGAGGGCTCAGAAGAAGACAGGAAGATGTCGGAAAGTTTGAAACTTCCTAGAGACTTGTTGAATGGTTTTGACCAAATGCTGATAGTGATATGGACAATGAAGTTCAGGCTGAGGTGGTTTCAGATGAAGATGAGGAATTTATTGGTAACTGGAGTAAATGTAACTCTTGCTATGCTTTAGCAAAGAGAGTGGTGGCATTTTGCCTCTGCCCTAGAGATCTGTGGAACTTTCAACTTGAGAGAAATGATTTGGGTATCTGGCAGAAAAAATTTCTAAGCTACAAAGCATTCAAGATATAAATAAAGTGTATTTACAAAAGAGTAAATTTTGTGAAATTTATAAAAGTGTACGTTCCTTTGCATGAAGTAAGATTATCTGAAACTGGAACTTATATTTAAATGGAAGCAGAGCACAAAAGTTTGGAAAATTTGGAGCCAGCCATGTGGTAGAAAATAAAACCTCATTTTCTAGGGAGAAATTCAAGCCTGCTGTAGACATTTGCATAAGTAAAGAGGAACTGAATGTTAATAGCCAAGAAAATGGGGAAAATGCCTCCAGGGCATTTCACAGACCTTCACAGCAGCCCCTCCCATCACAGGCCCAAAAGTCTAGCAGGGAAAAATAGTTTCATGGGCCAGGCCCAGGGCCCAGCTGTTCTGTGCAGCCTTAGGACATGGCACCCTGCATCCTCGTTGCTCCAGCTCCAACCATGGCTAAAAGGGGCCAAGGTACAGCTCAGGGCATGGTTTCAGAGAGGGTAAGCTGCAAGCCTTCGTGGCCTCCATGGGTGTTGGGCCTATGGTTGCACAGAAGGCAAGATGTGAGGTTTGGTAACCTATTCCTAGATTTCAGAGGATGTATGGACATGCCTGGATGTCCAGGCAGATGTCTGCTGCCGGGTCAGAGCCTTCATGGAGAACTTCTACTAGAGAAGTGTGGAGGGAAAATGTGTGGTTGCAGCCCCCAGATGTGAGAAGAGGGCCATTGTCTTTCAGACACTAGAATGGTAGATCCACTGACAGCTTTTACCATGTGCCTGGAAGACGCAGGCACTCAACACCAGCCTGTGAAAAAAGTTGAGAGGGCTGTACCCTGCAGAGCTACAGAGATAGAATGCCCAAGGCCTTGGGAGCCCAGCCCCTGCATCAGCATGCCCTGGATACGAGACATGGAGCCAAAGGAGATTATTTTGGAGCTTTAAGATTAATGATTATCCTTCTTGGTTTCAGACTTGCATGGAGATGGTAGCCCCTTTGTTTTGGCCAGTCGCTCCCATTTGGAATGACAGTGTTTACCCAGTGCCTATACCCCTATTGTATCTTGGAAGTAACTAACTTGTTTTTTTTATTTATTTTTATTTTTTATTTTACAGACTCATAGGTTGTAGGGACTTGCCTTGTCTCAGATGAGACTTTGGACTGTGGACTTTTGAGTTAATGCTGAAATGAGTTAAGACTTGGGGGCTATTGAGAAGGGGTAGTTGTATTTTGCAATGTGAGAAGAACATGATATTTAGGAGAGGCTAGGGGAAGAATGATATGGTTTGGATTTGTGTGCCTGCTCAAATCTAATGTCAAATTGGAGGAGGGGCCTGGTGGGAGGTGACTGAATCGTGGGAGCGGATTTCCTCTTTGCTGTTCTTGTGACAGTGAAAGAGTTCTCATGAGATTTGGTGGTTTAAAAGAGTGTGGCACTTCCCCCTTTGCTCTCTCTCTTTCCTTTTGCCATGTGAAGAAGGTGCTTGCTACCCCTTAACCTTCTGCCATGATTGTAAGTTTCCTGAGGCCTCCTGGTCATGATTCCTGTTAAGCTGCAGAACTGTGAGTCAATTAAACCTCTTTTCTTCATAAAGTATCCAGTCTCAGGTAGTTTTATAGCAGTGTGATGACAGACTAATACACTGCAGGAATCTCTGACCTTATCCCTGAGAATTTATAATCTTAACATGGTGAAAGGCCAAAATAATTACTCCATGTGACACTGAAAACTACCTTTTTAGCAAGCCAATTTCATCTGGATCTAACCTCTGTTTTCTTACGGTTTTTATTGTCATACCCAAACCATCATGTTACACAGTCTCTAGGAAATGTGCAGTGACTAGGCAGCACACATGGGTATGCACATTGCAGCTCTGTGTCCACACTCAGTACGGAGCACAGTGGATGCACAGTGTGAAATGATGCAGAGGTGCCTAAAATTCTAAACTACCTGCCAGTTACCCGTGGTCTGTCTATGTGGTCAAAAAACAAGTGCTGTAGAAGCAAACCAAGTTCTAATAGAAGGTACATGCTAAGGGTGTGACCTGGATGCCCTTGGTGGGCATCTCAGGACCCTCATTCAAATATCCATATTAATTATGTCATCTTAGTTGATTTTTGAGGTAACACATAATCTATCATTTAAGGTAGTGCCTGGCATTTAGTATGATTGATCAAATACTAATTCATATGCTTCAAGAGCCGAGATCGCACCACTGCACTCCAGCCTGGGTGACAGAGTGAGACTCCATCTCAAAAAAAAAGAAAAACAGAAAAAAAAAAGAATTTATCTCTTATTGGACTTTGGACATAGACATTATATGTGCATTTAATCTCACTCTAATATACCTATTTTTTCTTATATCAATACTGTAATAACTCAACTTTCACTAATGATATCAGGTTTTTCAGTTTTCTCAATTACAGTGTTGGTTGGGTTTATTTAACTTCATACTTCAAAGTAGAATCATGATATATTTCTTTCAAAAAAATCTCAAGTCCTGCAATAGTTGATGAATAGCTGTTTTGGGGGGCAGACAGGGGAGTGTTTAAAATATCTTAATCAAATAGGAATAAGGTTTGTCCTGTGTTTGAGATAGCAGAAACAATTTGAAGCTGTGGTAGTTATCATGACGAAGACTGGGAATTCAGTCTCCTGAAAGGGCAGCTCGTAATTAAAACGAACATAGGGAATGCATAGTATTTAAGGTAAGAGCTGTTCAAATACGTGGTCTCTGAGGTAGAGTTGGCAAATGAGGTGAGAAGCAGACTCTAAAATCTTGCTTTAAGCAGCATTTTCTCACTTATTAATCTGACAGCTTTTTCTGCTGCTCTCAAGCTAACTACAGCAGTTCTAATCACAGAGAGAGCATGTCAAATTGCTCTGAACTCAAGCTCATCAAAAGTGGAATGCCTTCAGGATTTAAAGAACCTTGAGGGGTCAAAGCTCTTACTCCCTATTTACTATGTCGTATGCCATCAACTTTGGTGAATATAGACAAGGAATTAAAATACTCATATGCCTGTCTTCTGTTTTCCATTATCTATTTTACCTATTTTATAAAGTTGTACAAAATTGTGTCTCCTTTCACTGGAGATTTTCTCTTATTGTTTAAGTGCTGCAAATTTTGATACTGTCACATATAGAATATGCTGTGTTTAAATGCGCTGTTATAGGAAAACAAGCACTAATCATACCCCTACTTGAATCTTCAATTTGTTTATTTTCCAAATTATTTTTCCCATGAATATTTTCCTATCCAATGAGTCCTAAAGTGACACAGAGGATACAAGCAGTACTTGCATTGCACTATACACTGTTTAATTGAAACAGATGTATATCAGAACCCTATCATCACTTTGCACAGTTCATGGTAAACGAACACAAGAAATATCTCTGAAATCTAGGTCTATGATTCTTTCTTTTATTGCATTCATATTATGAAAATAGTGTTGGGTGTCAGATATATTTTAATCTATTACTTTTTATTTACTTGTTTTAATGATTCTCATTAAATCTCTCACTCTTTGATCTGTCACCTTTCAATAGCATCTCTTTCTCCTCTGTCTCCTCATCAATTGTCAACAGCTGAGCTGAGCTGGAGACAGTTGAGCTGCCAGATGTCCAGTGTTTAATTAAGAGAAGTCAAAATGAAAGTAATAGTCAAGCCTTTAATCACTTAATTGTGATTGTATAAGGGAACAATGAAACAAGAGAAAGCATCAGCTCTCTTAGTGTTCCAGTTTCCCCCCATGGAACAGCAGCAGGCAGGCATTGCTAGTGGATTAGGGCAGATGTGGGGGGCTTTTCACTGCACAGAGAGCCTCAGACAGAAGGCCCTGCTCTTTTATTGACTTGAAGGTGGTGTCAAGGGAAAAGAGAGAGGAAGGGCTTAGGCCTGAAAAAGTACTGAGTACTGAGTCAAAGAGAGGAAAAGCATTTCCAAGGTCCCCACTAAGGAGAAGTCTTGGCAGAAACACTTTAGAGAATACCTTAGTTCATTTGGACTGCCATAACAAAATACCATAGACTGGGTAGATTATAAACAACAGAAATTTATTACTCACAGTTCTGGAGGCTGGAAAGTCCAAGATCAAGGCACCAAAAGATGTAGTGTCTGCTGAGGCCTCGCTTTCTGTTTCATAGCTGACATCTTTTCACCAGGTCCTCACACAGCAGAAGGGATGAGACAGCTCTCTAGTCTCTCTTTCATAAGGTCGCTAATTCCATTCATGAGCGCTCCACCCTCATGACCCAATGGTACATAAATGTTATGTCCATAACATAGGCTGACAATTGATTCTAGACTTTGACCTTAATCATTTTTCTGTGGCCTTCATCATAATTTAATGCCTGTGGGAAAAATGTAAAGTTAAATAATGTTATTAATGTAATTAATAATGTATAATTGTGGGTATATGTGTATACACACACCCCAATTTTTACTCTCCACTTAAATGACACATCTTACTAACACTAGCATGGGCTAGATTTAAAAAAATAGATGTCTTTTGACAATTCGGAGTTTAGCCAACATTCAGTATGGGAGCCTTCCTAGCCTTCCTTCTGTTGTCATAGAATGGGGCTATGGTTCCATTACTTTATTTTGAACCACACATTACTGTTTTTTAAAAAACAGAAAGTAACCCAATCAATGCCAGTTTTCAATACCAATGGTAGTCACTGAATAAAGTGGGTAAAGGAGGCAAAGAGATTTGACACAAGTTTAATTATTCCTGTGGTATGGCTTCATAATTGTATTGGATGTTATAGTAAACAAAACTCATAAAGATCACTTTATCAACCACCATGGTAAGTGTTATTCACCAAAATACAATAAGTAGTTCTAGTTATGCAAATAGGTACTTGTAGCATGAAAGAAAGGTCCCAGTGACATCATCACTCATGGATTTTAAACAGGTGTTTTATTTCAAACAATTTAGATGGAAGTGAAAGTGATATGCCCTAGAAAAATTGTTAAATGATTCAAAAAGTGACCTTATTCATAACAAAGATGCTGAAACCGAATATATATGTGTATATAAACATACATATCTAAATTGAATTATCTTTTTTCATAAAATGTAACTTAAAAAGTTTTATTTCTAAAAATAAAATATAGTGTCATATGTAGTATGTCATTTTAAGTGTGTATTCTTAAATTTCAAAATTAAAGGCAAGTCACAATTCAACTATACATATTATATAAATGTTATATATTAAAAGTGATAAAAATATGGGAGATTTTCTTTTATTCAGAGTTGTCTCATGTATTTCATGGTGACTGAAAAAAAAAAACTTCAGCCATATTAAATTTAAAAGAGTTTCATTGAGCAATGAACAATTCATAAATTTGGCAGCCTCCCAAACCAGAGTATGCTCAGAGATGCCAGCACAGCCACATGGTAAAAGAAGATTTATGAACAGAAAAAGGAAAGTGATTTATAGAAAATGCAAGTGAGGTACAGAAAAAGCCAGATTGGTTACAGGTTGGTATTTGCCTGATTTGAACATGGTTCGAACAGTTGGTTACATTTGATTAAACAAAACTCGGGGCTTGGTACAAGTGTGGGCTACAGTCTGTTTACACATCTACTTGTTATATTTTAGGATGTACAGAGAAACCTTTAGTCCAAACTTCAAATATGAGAGGAGGCAGCTTTAGGCTAAACTTGATTTAACAATGTTATATATCATGTTACCATTTCTGTATAGAACACTATACTTTGAGCCTGATTTGAAACCACTAAGCGAAATGACAAAGATCCCACTATGTTAAAGAAAACCTTAAAGCTCCATTTTATTAAAATAGATGCAATACGCTTATCAATTTTATTCTTAGAGGAAAGTGTTCAATCACAAAAGCAATGCCTATTTAGAACACGTTTTGAATTTGTTAAGAAAAGGCACCTTGGTTTGTACAAAGTGATACTAACTCATTTATTCATGTCCGTGTGTCTCTGGCACAAGAGATAAAACCTTGTTAGTGTTATTTATAAAAGTTTTGAAATAAAGAAGAAAAAGGAATCCCTGTTGCTATATTTTTTTCTGCTTTCCTACTTTTGGCTGAGCCTCCTGTAAATAAATTACCTTATGTAATGCCTTATGCAAACAGATTTAAAGAGTTCTTTTTAACTTTTGATATTACAGGTAAGAACTTTTATAGGACATTTTGTTTTTAATCCCTTCCTGTATCTTCTTGCATGATTTTTCGCGGCACAGGATCTTCACTGATATCTACTGTCTGGCCAGGAGGTCCAGCAGAGAACCACTAGCTTCTTGGGAGGCTGATGTTACTGAAGCTGCTTTTCCAATTGCCAGCAAATGATATAAATTATAGGAGACTGGAAAGGTCACCTCTGGAACAGTCCTACTTAAATTAGCTCAAATGATCACTAACCTGCAGCTAGAGAGAGAATCTGAAGCCCAGGCCGCAGGAGTGGTCGTGCCAGCCGACAGTGGGCTGGTGCCTCGACCCCACATTAGTTTTCATCTGGAAAACAAGATCAAAGCACAATTGTGGCTGAAACTCACTTAGATATACTTTTGAAATGTAAAGATTTTTTTTCCTGATGTCTTGTTTCTTTAAAATATATAACTATCTGTTTTTGGTCACTTCAGTATGTCTATATTTTACATAAAATATATTTGGTTACATTAAATCTCTTATTTCAAAATAGGACTTAAATTTATTACATACATAATATGTATACATATATATTCATAAATGTAGAATGTAGTAGAAATATAAAGAGTCTGTATCACTCCATTGTAGTTTCCTTAAATATTATTTGCTAAAACACAAGTGCAAATGCAATGACTTTCTGTTTAATTTATAATACCTAGGACCATACAGAATCACTTTGAGTTTGTTTCTGAGTCAAGCTGCTTGGCTGTAAAGTCCAACTCTCCTTGGGCAAATTGCTTAACCTCTCAGTATCCACATTGACACAAATATAAAAAGAGCATAATAATACTTAGCTCAGAGGTACCTAACAGCCAGTACAGCCAACTGCCCTTGCTACTCTGTTTGATGTGGTCCTGTGAGCTTCCTGCTAGGCAGGATATCAACTCTTTAATTGCTAGAACATACTGAGATACAGGGAAATGCACAGAAGAAGCTGGTATGGCCAGGGTAGAAGTGGAGTGTATAGTGGAACAAAAGTATTTCAAAAGTTTATTACCAGGTGTGAGCCGTATGGAGCATACTTGCAAAATATTGGCCTTGTTTGTGAGCATAAATTAAGTTAGTATGCAGTTAATATGCATTACACTTTAGATAGCACCAGGCATATAATTTTTCAGAAAACTCTTTTAGAACTATATGCTGAAAATGTTACAATATGAAGACTTAGAGGCCTGAAAGATACATTGGGAAATTAATGTGGGAGGTTTTGCTATCTCTGAAGAAGCCCCTAGTGTTCCACAGGCATTTAAATTTTATCCAGTTGTTTAGAAGAGATTACAAGACTAAAAATTCCTTCTAAAAAGATGGGTTGATGGAGACATGGCCATTAAATAACATTTCTAAAGAAGTTGCAAAAACTGAAATAAGATGTACATACACCAAACCCCAAAATAAATAATGTTGATTAAGTTTGTAATGATGTCTTTATTAGTAAGTTCAGAGCAAGTCAGCAATTTGGTAGTTTATGAAATGCAATGGTTGTTGTCTTTATTCATGTTTAACAGAGAAAAGCAACAGTGTAATACAGAAAAGTCTTTGGACTTCTTTGCATTGCTCATCTGATTAGATTGGGCCAACTCATGCTAATCCACTTTTTGATTAATTTAAAGTCAACTGATTAGGGATATGAATTACATCTGCAACATCCCTTCACCTTTGCTATGCAATGTTGTTAAAGTGAGAATGGTTACCCCATCATATTCACAGATTTTGCTCTCCCCTCAGGGGAAGTAATTATACACAGTGAGTAGTACACCAGAGGGCAGGATTCTTGAGTCCATGTTAGAATCCTGCCCATCACAAGAGTGTTTAGATAATCCAGAAATTAGTGACATATTATGAACATAATTGCTGAAAATTATTTATCATCCCTCCAAGTGGTATTATTCAATGGCTATTTAGAGAAACGTACGTTTTTATGTAGAATGATATGTTCAAGTTATTTAACCTACATAAATATCTCATGCAAAATGTGACTTTTAAAATATTAATTAGAATTTTTGTTCTATAATCTTTGCTCTTATTCGACATAGCCATATTTTGTGGACTAAAGAAGTTCGTTGATAATAATTATGAAAGTAGACGATGAGAGAAATAAAAAGTGAATTATGTGTTCCAGAGAAACAGAGGATACTTGTCAAAATTTATTATACTTACAAGAAAATTGTCCATCTTTATAACAAACATTTTAAAAATCTGTTCAGAACATCTATCTGAACTATAAGATTTGGGCCCTTTCTATAGAAAATAGTCACAGAGAGCAAAAACAAATGCTTTTGGAAAACATAAGAAGAAAACATCTTTCTTTTTTGCATTTGTTTGATGGAAAGTTTATTTCTGGCCTAAGGCAATCTTTAATTTAACCTTAATATATTTATATGAAAAATCTCCCACGTAATGTTGAAGCTTAAATTATTATGGATTACAACTATATGTTTTCAAAATGAACATTTAATAAAATAATTAAATGCCCTGTCATGTTTTCAAAAACTAAAGCTGAATTTCCAACAGTATTTCTATTTCCAAAGCTCAGCATTACTATATTCAAAATAAATTTTATTAACTGATATTTGATCCACATTTTACATCACTTTTTTGCTGTCATGGGACAACAGCATAAGACACAGCAGAAGCACTGTTCTTTGAAAACTGCACTGGTATGTTATTTGTATTGACTTAGATTTCTGTAACTATTGGGACATTTATGATTGCTGCTCTTATTGAAATTTTTCTCTGAATTTTCCTTTTCAGAGACAAGAAACCTCAAGGTTTCCTCTAGGGCAGAAACAAAAACAATAGTCATATCTTCTTAGGAAAATATATGTAAAATTGCCTAGTTGCCTAGCCTACCGTATGCATAAACCTCATGTTTGTGAAATTGTGTTGATCAGATAGCATTAAGAGTTGGGCTGCTTTTGGATAAATGTTGGTAAAACATATAAGGCTTTAAATAATTATTGTCTACTACTTTGTATTATATAGGAATATTAATACTACTAACATATGCAACATTTTAAATTAAAAATTTATAAAATGTTCAAATTCTCTAGAGTTGATTAGTCTAGGTTTTTTAACTCAAACCATGATGTACCATCATGGTGGCAAATTGGAAAGAATATTTTCTTCTCTACAGTCAGAGAGAATAGGTTTCAATTCAGGCTCTCTCATTAATTAGGTGAACCTAGGTCAATACATGTTTTAAACTCTATGAGTTTCAGATGTCTTACGTGATAAAATAAAGTTTTGATAATTAACTAACAGACAAATTAACCAAGTTAATCAGGTTTTTTTTTTTTTTTTTTTTTTTTTTTACCATAAATGCGGTAACTACCTGGAACATTTTTCCTTTCTTACCTCATCTCATTTTTCTGACTAACCCCAATTAGTCATAATTCAGCTGTCAGTTTAGTTATCAACTCTTGTGGAAAACCTTCCACGGCAATACCTTCACCTCATCCCTTCTTAGAGAGATTAGCTGTCCCTGCTCTTTGCCCTTCGATTAGTCTTTCCTATAATCATAGCCCTATCATTGCCTTTCTCTTCCTGTTCTATCTCTAGCTCCTAGAAGGCTGTCAGGCAATGAAGACATACACTTATATAAATTGCACTTATATATTGTATTTAGTCCTAACAGTACGACCCAGTCCACTGATAATCTTAGTGAGTTTAAGTGATTTTTCTGGATTGTTTATTTGAATGTTAATCCCATGAAGCTGCAGCCTTTGTATATTTGTGTAATGTTAAATATACTTGATAAAAAGGTAGGTACGCAATAATTATTTTTGAAAAATTCATTAACAATAAATAGCAACAATAGAGTACTTACAGAGTGCCCAGCATATAACTATTTACAAATATTAATGCCTTCAAACATTCCCCTACGTCTCACATATCAGAAGTCAAATTGTTTTTTGTAATTGACTTTGTACTTGAGCCATTGATACCTTGGATTTATAAACACCACATGTACAAAAAGGACTGACTAAAAATAAAATGCTCTATTTAACTAGTAACGTAAATAAATCACTGTCCCACCTTTAGATAGCATAGATCTTGACACAGATCTATGTGACACAGAAATCAGAGAAGCTAAACAAGGGATCTAACTTGCAAGATGGATACAGATAAACATTCGCACACACACATTTTAGGAAGGAGATCTAAATTGCACAAAAGCACAGAAAAATTGTAATAAAGTTAAAATAATTACATAAATATAAATAACACATATAGGTAAAAACTTAAAAATATAATAATAGAAACGATACCAACTGATTTTATGTTAGAGAAGACAATAAAATGGTTTTAAATGGATCTGTAGTGAAATTACATAAGCATACCATTTCTAAAGAAATACATAGTCAATGAAATAAATATTACATGATTGTGATTACTTGCATATCCCCTTTTGTGAAAAATAAAGCTATCTGATTTCAAAATTGAATTGCTAACATACCTATAATTTTGTATGTGTTCATATTAGAAATTAACACAATAAAATTAATAACAACACATTCACAGATTCATTAAAGTACCCTTCAGAATGATGTTATTTGTACTTATCTTCAAGTTTTTTGTTTCATATGTAGTGTAAACTCTGCATGTGGGAAACATTTTTAAGTGTAACTCATGGGAACAATCTTATTCTAGGATCCTTTATGGGAAACTATTGTTAATATACACAACATGAGAATGGCCTAGTTTCCAGGAGTTTCTCAAAACTCCAGATAAATATACATTGGATCTTAGCCTAAAATCCTTGGCAACTTTTATTGCCCAGGGCTTACAGATACAGTTGCTTGGATGAATGAAATACTTTCAGTAGTAATTATCGTGAATGGAACAAATAGTTCCATAAAGAGTCGGACACAATTTCCATTCTATTATAGAACAGAGTTTCAACTGAACCAAAAAATAAACAAACATCTTCAAAGGTTTATTATGTTGGTGCTAATATCTTCACTCTAAAATGGTTCCTCCATTTCAAATAATTGCTCTATTTTTATCTTAACTTGATTTTTCATATTCTGCACAAGAAAACATTTCTTGGTTTGGCAATCTGTTACCTGAATTTAAACATTATATTTTTCCTCTTATCTTGATTTAAAAAGGAGAATAATGTTGAGGAAGAAAAATCTTAATACTCTTTACAGAGAACATGTCAAATGTATTCTAAAACAATGGCAACTTTGAAGAAGGTATGATTTCTATAAGACAGAATGCTATGGTAGAATAGTAACGTCCTCTCCAAAATTCATGTTGAAACCTAATTCCCAGTGCAACAATATTAAGTGATATGGCCAATAAGAGGTGATTATGTCTTTACAGCTATGCCCTCATGAATAGGATTAGCACTTTAATAAAAGGGCTGCAGGTAAAAGAGAGTGCTATCTTGTTCTTCCACCTTCTGCCATACAAAGGCACAGCAACAAAGCACCATATTGGAAGTTGAGAGCAGCCCTCACCAATGTCTGTACCGTGATCTTTGCCTTCCTAGCCTCCACAACTGTAAGAAACAATTTTTTATTATTTAGAAATTACCCAGTATGTGATATTTTCTTGTAGCAGGAAAAATAAACTAAAAAACATAGTCATGCATTGCTTAATGATGAGAGTACATGCATTGTTAGGTTATTCCATCATTGTGCAAACATCATAGAGTGTATTTACACCAACTAACATGGTATAGCCTACTACAAACCTAGATTTGTGTGGTATAACCTATTGCTTGTTATATTTAGATGATACAGCCCACTATCCACCTAGATTGTGTGGTGTAACCTATTGCTTATAGGCTACAAACTTGTACAGCATGTTATTGTACTCAATATAGTACGCAACTATAACACAAATAACTAGGTGATAGGAATTTTTCAGTTCCATCATAATCTTATGAGTATATGCAGTCTGTATTTTACATAAATGTCATTTTGCTGTGTATGACTGTATTTAAATTTCTAGTCCGGTTATAAGACATAAATTAGGACATAAAAGAAGATTGAATCCTAACTAATATGAAAACTGCAAAGTAAATTCACTTACAGTTTCTAATAAAAAGTGTGTAATTATGATACTATCTTTACATAAAATGCATATTATATAACTTATGTCCTCTATCTTTTTATCATCTTGTACTTTTTAATGATACAATTTTTGTAAACTATTTTAATGTATCTTTGCTTCTCAGTTCTGGGAGGAAGTCAGTGCACCACCAATTAGCTCACTGTAAAATTTTCAATTCATAGAAAATTGCAGGCAATGATCAAGAAAGTGTTCCGTTCCTCCAATTGTTTTGCTTGATCTCAAAGTTATTAACTGGGTCAAAGGTCTAAATGTAATTGGTTGTAATTTAGTGAATAGAATTATATATTTCTTTGCATCAAAGGTTATTATATTGATGTCAAAGATCACTAAACTCTATCCAGAATTAGTTTGATGTGAATCTAAAGAGGGATGTAGTCAAAGAGCTTAGGCTGGAGAATAATATTCTGAAATAGGTCAAACCTCTGAAATTCCCTAGCTTCGAAGGAACAAGCTGTACGCTGCAAAGACAAAAAAAAAAAGCATTTTAAGTACTTTTTTTTTTTTTAACACTTAGAAGAGTAGTGAATGCTTGGTAAAGTATTGGCAGATGGTCTCATTACATAAAATGGCTATTAAGGAGTGTCATCACTGATAAAGTGCAGCATGCTACCCACATTCAAAGTGGTGAATTACAGAAACACAATTCTGCATTATTGCTGTTCCAATGGTTGTGATGGTTTTACTATAAATTATGCCATTCCTGTGAAGTCATATCTTATATATGAATATTACACAACAGAAAGTTCTAAAGCAAACTCATATCCATTATAGGAAAGAAATACTAAAGCTTTATTTATTCTTGATTGGTGTACAATATTTCATACATAGAGACAGAATATATGTAGCATAGATGAAGAGTTTTTGGCACCTCCTCCAAATATGATGAAGAAAGGCAGCTCAACTTTAGAATTCAGGCCAAGACTCTCTCCTGTGCTTAAGGAGCCAATTGCTCACGTAGAAGCTTTCCTGTGCCCAGTGGTGTGGAACTGCGTTTTGTAGATATGTTCTAGGAAAAAATTTTTTATGCTTAAATGACCTCCTTTGCTGATTCAAGAACAAATTAAATTTCAACAAGCCATCTTTTGATTCTGCTTATTTGGATAAACTGAAAATCCAGGGGTACAGCTGTTAAAAAAATTGCTGAGCTAATATTTAGAATGATATTAGCTGAATTCCTCCTACAAGAGTGTAAGCAAGGATATTTCAGAGGCAGGAAGAAAAGATTTTTAGTCCTCCCTAGTGTAAGTTTGCTATCCATATGCCTAGATGCAGCCTGACACTTGGGCTCTTATTTATAAACTGGATGGCAGTTTGTGGACCAACATTATTGTTTGGTCCAGGGAGACATATGGAGCCGAGTGGCATTGGCCTAGCCAGGTGAAGTGAATATCAGTGTCTCATTAGACATTACTTAGAGTTATGTGAAAGAAATAAAGCCTTGGTCAAATAAAAGGGACACATTTTAAATAGTGTTTTTAAAATATGATTAAATGAAAGTTGTAGAGTGTGTGTTTGTGTGTGTGTACGTATGTGCATGTTCAAGCCTCTTTTTAATGTTAGATATAGAACTAAATCTTGGAAACGCTGGTGTAGAGAATTCTAGAGAATAAACTTCTCTAATTTCTCTTCCTCATTAATACTCCATTGATGCTCTCTTAAAGTCATATATGTATCTCTTGAGGCAAGTTATCCAATCTTGATGTGAGGCAGTTTCCTCAATTACAAAATAAGTTAGTACTCATAGAGTTGTTATTTGGATTCAATGTGTTAATATCTCCAAAGTGGCTGGCTCATAATAGGCATTATATTACCTTTTCTTAAAAAAAAAAATTTCAAAAACTATGATAAAGAAGATCAGAAAGCTTTCTTCAGAAGATTTAGGAAAACCTGCTGATTTTTCTAGATTTTTATGCCAGATTTAAATTTCAAGGAATGTTTTCCTTAGCATATCTGTAAAAAGGTCAGATGGAAATGAGTTAATCTATTTTCGTTTAACAAATCTTCACAATATGGAAAATAAAAAGGATAAATATTTATAGCTGTGATCAGAAAATTAGCCTGACTTCTACAATGGCAAAATATAAGATTATCATGCAAAATTTAGATTCTACATATAAAATAGAATAATTTGACCCTTGGGAATAATTTATTCTGCCAGTGATATTAATAATAAAATTTCATTTTATACTGCTTTACTTTCATACGAAAAATATATCTACAATACTTAATGGTTGTTTGTTCCCCTATGGGAATGTAATATTATTAGTCCTTGCCAGAATTTGAGGTAATTGAATCATATTTAAAGTTTGAAGGCTAAGAACTAAAGGAAATATAACTTAAAACTCAATTGAGATGAATAGCAAAAATAAAAAAGTCATTGAAATGCATGTGAACCTAAAACCAATGAATTTCACACCGCCCAAATTAGGTTATCTCTCAGGAAACTAACAATTGTTTGTGACATTTTAAAAACCGAATGTTGGAATGAAAAATCCTATAGTAAAAATATGTTTATATATTTAGCCATGTAAAAAGCTTTTAAATATTTTTCTAGTTATTTCTGAACAGACACAAAATTAAGACACATCTGCAAAACAGTATATGGAACTACCTAGAATTCAAATGATGCATTGACCATGTTTAAATTAATGTCAATGATGATTTATGTAGAAGTTTTATTGTTTTCCATTTAAAATTAATTATATGACATTTGTAGTATGTACAGCCATTTTTCAAATGTATATGACTAAGGGATATAATACAAAAAAATAAAATAAAATCCTCAACATGTAAAAAAAAACCTCTTTCTTTCTAAAGGTAACGTGGCATTACACATCACAGATATTTATTGGCTGAAGTGGTTTCCCTTGCCATGAACTACTTTTGCCTATCTCATGTGAACTTCCGGGTGACAATGACATTTAAGTGAGAGTCCATGTGCATTCATTACTGCGTATGAAGAGAAAGGTTACATTTGGTTAAACTAACCTCTTTGTAGTCTCAGTAACAGAAGAACAATTTACACATCAAAGAGTGAGCTACCCAGCTAGACTGAGAGCTTTTCAATAGACCCTTGAAAAAAAAGAAGAAGAGGTGATCTAATCCTCTAAACCAGTGTGAACCCTAGACTGATCTTAACTATCAACAGTCTTTCTACAGGATAAAATACTTTATCATTATCATATTTTAAAATATGGAGATCTGGTATTCTGTATAATGATTTACTCTCACATGCCTGAAAACAAAATGGTGTTTCTTATTTGGCAGTAGCAAACCTTCACAGTGAAAAGATGACTTGACATTCATGGTTGAAAATTCCCACTTCCTCTGTGACAGCTGGATATCTGAGATCTCATAGTCATGCTACAATGATGGAGGAATGAACAAAACAAACCGAGATCAGAATTACCTCCCTGGTGAAGTACAGGATATAAGCCATTTTCTGCTTGAACTAGCTCTTTGCCCTCTATCCATGAATTCCTATTCATCAATGGAATATTATGAATCAGTATTTGTGTCTGTAAATTTTGTCTTTTACTTTTTTCTTCTCAAGTAGCCTCACACAAAGAAAGGGGTTTACAAATAAATAGTAGGGTTTCCTTAATTGAGATGCTCTAAGTGAAAGTAATTGAGGCAAAATAAATTGGAAAAAAAAATAGTTTACATGAAGCTGTGGGTTCAAGTGCCAAATCGTGAGTTATGTAACCTTCCTGTTTCATTTTCTTCTTCTGAAAAATGAAGTTAATACCATCTTCCTTACTTGCCTCATAGCATCTGGGTAAGGTAAAAGGTAAAAAGAGATGATACATAGGTGAAAGCGTTTGACAGAGTACAAGCCTATACACATTTCTCATGATCACCATGCCTTTGTCCCTTTTCTGCTTTTCTCTCTCTAATAACCATAGTTCTGTCAGATATATTACATAAACTCCTGAAGTGAATGTATAAAAAGTGAATTGTATTTAGAACAACTGTAAGAACATAGGATTAAACAGAATTTCACTGACATCAAAACCTGGACTCTTTTTATTTAAAACACTTTTTCATTTAAAGGCCATCTAAAGTCTAAAACAATAGCCTCATTATAGAGAAATTCTCAGGATGTATTGGAAACTTAATGGCAGGTACCATGTTTAAAGAAAATACAACTGTAATCCAAAAGTCTAGTATTGATTATTTTACTAGTTTACTTGGATCCCTGTGACATTAAGAGAAATTTGGAAATTAAATGAATATAGACTTTAAAAATATTTTAATTGTTTTGATTTTGATTTTAAAGGAAATTCTACAAAATATTCTTTAGAGAGAACTAAGCTATTGCATAGCATGTGGTTTTAGGGGTGTGTTTTAATGGCTGTGTGTTTACGTGTATGTGTGTGTGTTTAAAAGTGACAACCTGTTTTGAATTATTGGCATGTGTGGGTATGGCTAGGATAAAAATGGTAAAGCAAAACAGGCTCTCTACACTATATGAATCTAAAACTTCCTTAATTTGTGGCCTCAATTTTTTCCCCTAGAATAGTTTGTTGAGATTTTACTACTCTTCCCAGAATAAACTTTAAATGGAAAGTACTAGTGAATTAACCGTAGAGTTGAAGAAGTGATAAATGTGAACAGAATTTCCCAAGTAGGGTTGGCAGATTTAAAAATAATAAATAAGCAAACAAATAAATAATACAATTCAGGCTATCTACTAAATTCAAATTTCAGGTAAGAAACAAATATTTTTGCCCCATGTAATATTTGGGATATGCATATACTAAAAACAAACTTATTTTTTCCCTGAGCTTTAATTTTCAATTATCTATATTTTATGCTGTGTAATAAATTACCACAACTTTAGCATCTTAAATCAATATCCATGTTTTGTTCGATCATTTCCTGTAAGTCCAACACGAGGGCATTTCTGATCAACATCTAGGTTCTCTGCTCAGGGTCTGCAATACTTGAAATGAAAGTATCAGCTGGGCTGTGTTCTTATCTGGAAGCCAGACTAGAGAAGGATCCATTTCTCCAGCCTGGTGAGTGAATTTATTTTGTTTGGTTGTATAGTTCACGGTAGCTTGCTTCTTAGAAGCCAGCTGTGGAAAGCAAGAGTTTCTGCTGCTTTGAGTCTCTGCCTTCAGGGAAGACCTAGTTTTTTGTTTGTTTGTTTGCTTTAAAGGCAAAGTATAATTTGGTTAGTCATACCTAGAATAGTTTCCCTTTGTATTAATTGAATGGCAATCAATTGGGGACCTTAATAACATCAACAAAATATCTCATTTTTACCATATAAGAAAGCATAATCCCTATGATGTCTCATCACCTTTACCATATTCTCTTGAGTAGAAGCATGTCACAGGATCAAGAGGATGGGCTTACACAAGGATGTGTCTCATTTTGGGTCACCTTAAAGGTTTCAACTACATTTATTTAGCAAGTCTATCCCAGAAAGTATGTGTGTTTTAATTATGTATGATTACCATAATTGGAGATACCAAATCTATACAAATTAGTTTTTAAGTGATATGTATACAGGATAATACAAGGGTCAAGAATTTTAGACAATGAATATTATATAGTTTCTAACAGCTGTTTCTATGTTCATGTTTTCAAGATTTATCAAATTATGCCCAAGTTGACAGAAATTGGAAAAAAATAGCATCACATTAATTGGAGAGTGATACAGTGTTAGAATTACAATCATCATCACTTGCTTATTAATAGTATAAACATATATTGAGTTTCACTATGTTAAAGAATTATGTTAAGTCCCAGCATTATAGAGGTGGGCAATATCCCACTGCTCCCCTCAAAGAATCTAAAGTTGAGAGAAAGAAAGATACATATATTTAGATAACCCTAAATTATTAAACAGAAAATAGTTGATTGAAGCCTTTTTCACTGCAATTTTAGTTTGTTAAAAAATGTCATGAGAGAGTTCAACTAGCAAATAAGTTTTAGACAAGTCAGGAAGTTGCATCCTATAATCATTTTTTGAAGATACGTAATGCACACATTAATATGTTGTGGGGGAGTTCAACTAGCAAATAAGTTTTAGACAAATCAGGGTGTCGGGAAGTTACATCCCATAATCATTCTTGAAGATGTGTAATACACACATTAATATGGAAAGTCTTTGACGTATTGTTTATAAGGTGCTTAACTTTGCATAACCTAGTATTTCACAATAATTTCAGACTGTCAAAAGACATTTTTATGTAACACATAGTAACATATAGAACCAGAGTTCTACTAGATATCCTCTGAATATGCTGTAGTAGAAAGGTGATGTTGAGAGGGAAGAGGCTACTGGCATGTTAGGTTTAAAATGATGCGTTACAGTAATTGAGCACCTATATTTGGACTCACCATCTAAACATTTGCCCAGCATCATATCTTGGAGTTTTTCTATATTCCTCCTTTTTACTTTGCCCGGCTCTTGTTACGTAGTCAGCTCTGTCCACTCCACTTCCTAAATAAGTCAATGAATCAAGTGTGTCTTATTGGCCATTGTAGCAACCCTGAAGGAGAAGCTTCTTGGAGACAGGTTGTCAGGAAAGGTCATTCCTGATAGGTGGTCAAAAATATTTTCAGTGACAGATATGTGTTGTCTCTGAAACTGTATGTGGATCTCAGTGAAAGAAGAGGAGAAGTGTCATGTCAGCACAGGTATGTAAAAGCGTTCTTTATTCTTTCATTTAACTGTCAATAATTTTACAGCTGTTTTGCAAACTCTCATAGCAGTGCACCTGTACAGAAAATGAATTCCATTTACATATTTAAGCAATTAAAGGTGTTAAATCTCACTAATTGTGCATAATTACAATTCAGTAATTATACCAAACAAACCATACTTTACAATTTAAATGACGACTCTATAATTCATTACTATTCTGTGTGACTCAGCAAAAGATAGCATTTTTAGGATCCCATCTTTAAAAATATTTGATGTCAATATTTTTCTATGGGCTTGGTTGAAAACATAAACTTCTTATTTGCAATGCAGCTCAGGCAGGAGAATATTTGTGCACTGTTTCTTAGTCACTGGCTATGACCACTGCTTGCAGGACCTGTCATCATGCAGGCTTTTGCCTCTGCCCCAAGGACTTCATGACATTTTTGCACAAATCGAGCTTTCCCTATTCAGTAGCTTACACGCTACTATATATTTCTTTTTCTTTCCCTGCTGTCACTTCTCAGCCGTCAGCAATGTCTCACACTGCTTCAGCTTGCCAAATAATGGGGTTTTGTGATGTTTTCTCTGCCTGACTTGTTTGTGATCACCCTGCTTCAACTTATCAGTCAGTATGTGGTTTGACTTCCTGTCATTCACCCTCTTTTACAGACTAGCCCCATAAAGCTAAATTGTAATGCCTGTGACTCCATTGCCACTGGGCTCACAGTGTATCACAACTGAGGAATTGTCTGAGAATTTTATTTTAAGTAGAAAGTATGAGCTGGAAGCCACAGGACAATATGCTATCTGTTAGTGTGCCAAAGATGTGCTCACTTTCCTCATTAGCCTCTCTAGCTCATCTCTGCCTGCATCATTTGATTGGCATTTTGCTAAACTAATACACTTTCATGATCAATTTTCGCTGAGAATTTTCAACTTCCTATCTTGGCTGAAATCGGATCTTCTTGACATGATCCAGGATTGCTTCAAGGCAGATTAACAACCTAAAGCATTCCTAACATTGTGCATTTTCTAATGGACATTGCTGGACAATGATGCTTGCAGAAACTTCTTAAGGAATTTGGCAATAACACAGGCTGCTGAAGAAAAAGAAGTTTATAAAGGACTACAATAATTTGAAACCAGTCAAAGAAATAGCAGGTTGCCCACTCATCAGTGGTGACTATGTGTCAAATTGATTCTGTGGTAACCTGAGAAAAAACAGATGTTTGTTTTAGAAAGTAAACTAGTGCTGATTGCCAAGGTCTGATTCCACAGGCAAAGCTGAGGATCTCATTATTTATTCCCAAATAATAAATAAAATGTGTTTATATGGAAATGTTAGATATCATGATATTAACCGTCTGGATCTATCTGTTCTGAGATTTGTGTAAAATCCTGTCAAACCACCCAGAATTTTGTATTGCTTTCATCTTTTTTCTTAATTTTATAAAAATATCTTTCTACTTTGTATGATTGGCAAAATAATAAGTACTTATCTTGAAAAGGGGGCAACAGAGAACACAAAATATAGAAAATAAATCACTCAAAATGTTATTTACACTAAGACAATTATTATTTATATTTTGCCATTTTATTCCAGATTTTCTATATCTATATCTGTGAGTAATATAGAGAAGTAGCTCCTGCTGTCATTATTTGCAGGAAGACCATATTCTTATTTTCCTGTGAGCTTTCCCAAGTATCTTACAGAAGCTATATGTGTTTTTTGTTTGTTTGTTTGTTTGTTTGTTTTTTTGAGAAAGCCTTTCACTGTCTATCACTAACTCAGAAAAGACCTACTAGCATTTCAAGGATAGATTCCTGTTGCTTTGTTAGAAGGTACATTTTTGAAGTCACAAAAACAGGAACCTAAATTCAGTGGTACTTGTGATTAGTTCCCTCACTGTGTTTTCTCCCTTTCTTGGCATGTGTATTTTAATCTTTGTTTGAAGAATGCTCATGCCACTAAATATCCATATTATCATTTAGAAAACTCATCTTGCTATTGCCTTGAGACCCTATAAAGAAACCTTTGCACAGTCAAAGTTGTTCATGCCAGCTTCCTATTTTGAAGCAAGTTGACCTCAATATAGCAAATGGAAGTTTTAAGTTGTAATAAAAGACAAAAATGTCAACATGAGACATTCCTATCAGACAACATAAATAACTTAATCTCTAAAAATGACCTAAAGGCATACAAATGACCAGGTTTCATATCAATTTCTGTGTGTAAAGGTAGAATGTTTGTATTCCTACCATGATGAGATCATATATTGACAGCTGCAACTACCATTGCTTCTAGGATTAGGTCAATCGCATGGTTTCGCCTTTAGTGTGTTGAGGCGAATACAACTTGGTATGACGTGGCTTTACTGTTCGGACTTATCCTTTTTTGATATAACACATTTCCTTTTTCACAGTGTTTTTCTATAGCCATGGTTACCACTGCATCACTCTAAGAGATCTCTACATTAGTTTCATTCCTAAAAGGTATTCTGGAAATGCCAGAAACTCAATATTAACTAAGTTTACAAAAATAAATAATACAATGAACAAATAAATTTAGAAATAAACTCACATTCTGCAAAGTTGCACAGATGTCTTAACTGGAGACTTTAATATGCAAATGTGCTTTCTGAATTTCTATGATTTCCCAAACGTATTTGCCTATAAATGCTTTATTGGAGGCATCTTGTGGACTATTTGTTCCTTGGAATGTCTTTGTAAAATCCTGTCCTAGCTAATTAACTGTAGATCCTCTGGGTCCTCTTCTTAATCTAGTCAGTGATTATAATTTTCATTGAAAAACATAGGATCAGCTTAAGATCAGCTCCTTGTGGGCACCGAGAGTTGGTACCCGAATTCTGGTGGGGTTTTTTTGTTTTTCTGTTTAAAGCAGAGAGTTTCCAGTGATGGTCAGTTTTTGCTTTGACCAACATGGAGTTAAATCCAGAATTCTGGTTTTTGTTTCCCTATTTACAGCAGAGAGTTTCTAGTGATGGTCGGTTTCTGCTTTGGCCAATAGGATGTCTATGATCTGGTACTAGGTAAGGTGGTTGTAATCTTATTCAGTGTTTGAGTTTACACCTATTTCCAACCATAGAAGCAAGTACCCTCTCAAAGGGACTATTTGTCCATGTCTAGGATAATCTCTTATTAATTTTCACTTGCTTTTGTTAGGCAATGGAAAGTTTTTGTTGAGTTCATTGTATAAGCATGTTATAAACTATGATGTAGTAACAACCCTACTCTTATCTACTTAACACTACAGAAGTTTTTTTGTGTGTGCATATTTAGTGAGGATCACTATAATATTCCTGGGCTATATTGATTCATGTATCAAATCGATGATTCCAAATGGCTCTTGAACATGAGGCCTCCATGTTAATAGCTAACAGGAAGAGATAATCTAAAGAATGGTATAGGGGATGCACTCTGCCTATGCCAACAAAGTTCTTCAAATGACCTGCATGAAAACTAAGAATGTGTAAGTTTAGTTTAGAATCTATGCAGTAGATAAGGTGGTCCCCTGCTCTGCTCTTTTGTGATTAGCTGCTCATTCATAGTTTGATGAATCCCTTCTGATATCAGATCCTAAAAATAACTAATTTCTGCTAGTAAAACTTACCAGTGTTTATCCTAATTTATTTTCTCACATTTGCAGACTGTATTTTTCACTTGACTATGTTCAATTTCTATTTTGTGAAATCTACTGAATCCATTGTGCCATAGTCCCCTGGGTATGAAGAATACAGAAAGGGCTTCTTTGGGAAAGGAGGGCCAATTCTACTTTCAGTTTCCAGCAGGGAAAATAGCCGTGATTAGAAGCACATATAAATAAATCTGCAAGGCACCATTACACAGTGTGACTGAGTATATTCTACAGCATATACTGCTTTAGTCAACAGAGAGGCTTAGCTTACCACAAAATTAAGTGGAGAAGCAAGTTGGTCTTTGGTTCTCTTCCATACTCACTCTTGACTATCTTCCTCTGCCCACTCTCTATGATAAAATATCCTCATGAGGTGAGTTAGAAGCCAGGTTTAAAGCAACATTTAAGGCATTATTGCCAGAACAGTTGCTGATGCTCCAATAAAGAAAGGGAAACGAAGAGTGAGTATAACTCTAAAACTAAAGAGTAGTTTCTCTTTCTATCAAGGCTGATAGAGGTCAACTGACATCCGTTTTAATCCCTATTTGTTGTTGTGCAGTTTGGAATTAGTCACACATACTTTAAGTTTCCCTTCATAAAAAAAGAATTTGGATCTTATTATCTTAAAATTCTCCTTAGTTCAAAAAAAAAGTAGTAACATTTCTTAGCATCTTTATTTTCAGTAAATCCAGTAGAAATTTCATTTTCTATTCAGTCTTTCTAATTTAACTGTCACTTAGTAGCATCTTCTGCTTAACAATAGTATTGATAAAATATGATGTGATGGAACAATGCAGAATAATAATACAGGCTTCAAAGTTAGAATTCTAGTTTAAATCCCAGGTTAACAGCTGGCTAGTGTGTATCACTTGGCATGTTATTTAACTCTTAAGTCTCAATTAATAACTTCTTAAATGATGGTTTAGTGAGGCAAATGCTTGCACAATCCTAGGTGTGTAATGTACACAAAACTACTGTAATGAATGATGTTGTCTTTTCTGTTTTTAAAATGATATTTGGACACTTATCCTAATAACAATTGTCAAAATGTGAGGGCAATTTGTAGAGTAGATATTTGGACACTTTGAGGAGCCTATGATGTTATGCCATTCAGGTGATATAATTTGTGCTTGAACATACTCTTCCCTTATGGGTATAGTCCACAGAAAAAGCCGACAAGGTCATTGTGGAAATTCTGATATCAAATCCCAGTTTGCTGCACCTATGGGAAAAGACAGTTATTCTATGGCTCTCATGCTAACAATAGCAAACTCACTTTAATTGGTGATATGGTTTGGCTGTGTCCCCACCCAAAGTTCACCTTGAATTGCAGCTCCCATAATTCCCATGTGTTGTGGGAGGAACCCGGTGGGAGACAATTCAATCACGGAGGCGCTTTCGTCTATACCCTTCTCATGGTAGTGAATAAGTCTCACGAGATCTGATGGTTTTATAAGGAGAAACTCCTTTCACTTGCTTCTCATTCTGTCTCTTGCCTGCTGCCATGTAAGACTTGCCTTCTGCCTTCTGCCATGATTGTGAGGCTTCCCCAGCCACCTGGAATTGAGTCCATTAAACCTCCTTTTCTTTGTAATTTATCCCATCTCATATATGTTTTTATCAGCAGTGTGAAATCAGACTGATAACATCAGACATTTATTTTTGGGGAAAATGTATATACCCATGGCATGTATAATATAAATACTTGCTAAAAGTTTTAAAAATTAGCTTCTTTTCTTGATGAAGAGAATTAAAACTCAGGAAAAAAAATTCCAATTATTATGCTAAGATGCTCATTATCTAGCAGAAATAATTATATTCAACTTTCAATTATTATTAAGTATTTTCCCCTTAATATGGGACAACAGGAGATAATTATTTAGAGTGTGAAGCTTGTGATAACACCTGTCAACCTCCCAGAGCCAACAACGATATGTTATAACCAAACTAAACATCTACAAAACCAAACTAATCACAGATATTTTTACTTTAATTCACAATTGGATCTTTCAGATATTCTAATAGCTATTTGGTTGAAAAGAAAAAAACATAAAGATATGTATGAAATACTGAGTAAAACAAATTTAAGCAGTTTTCTTAATTGTAAGGTTTTTTCAACATTTTAATATGCTGGTTCAAACTTTTAAGAGAACAGATATATTTATAATAAGCACATATTTATAAGAGAACATATATGGTATATATAAAATAAACACATACTAAAAGGATATGATATGCATTGATAATACATATTAAATATATAAACAAATTCAGTATATATTTTACTAAATACATACTACAATTATATTATGTTTTCAGAGAATATAGTCTTGTATAAAAATATACACTTTATTATTCCCGGGAAATTAAGAATTTTAAAAATGTTGTTCTTTGCTGTCCATGATCCCAAATACACCCTAAAAAAATTTGAATGTTGTCAGTTAATTTTAATTATCAGTGCTACATTTAAATAAGTATAGTTAAAGATTACATTTTTATGAAATCTCTTAAGAACATGTGCTTTATATGTTTTGTTGTCAAAATTTCCAAAACACAGCTTACCCTGAGCCTTCTGTTTGACTTTTCTTCTGACTTAGTGACAAATGGAAAAAATATAGAAAGAAAGAAGAAAGTAAAGCGGACTGACCCTTTGCTTTTCTCAACCATTTTCCTTGCTTAGCTAGAATTTGTTCTAATTTCCAAGTACAGTTTTAAAGCTACACAGAAATAAAAAAAAAAAAGATAGCATTATGGAAGTCTCTACTCTTTCCAGCTTTCAATCTCCAGTTTTGACATTATCACCTTTGAATCTTTCAATGTAATGGTTTGTGACATGTATTAAATATCATGTTTTTTATTGAAATAGGATTAAAATTTTAATATATCCAGAGCTATATTTGCATCTGAATTCCATATTGTTCAAATCATAATGTTCTACTACAAATTGGTGAATTTAAATATTTCCCATATTTAAACGTAGCCTATTCAGATATTCTTTCATTCATATTGTTCATCTTTGTATTCAACACTTTATAGGTTTGTGGGAAAGGGAGATGCTATTTATTTTACTTGCATGTGATGGTAATTGAAAAGCTATACTTATATTAACATAGTAGATATAGGAAAGATGAAAAGTAGCTAAGATATACATGAGCCAAAGCAAAGGAGATTTAACATTGTTTTACATTTGTTATTTATACCTGATCTTTCCAACACTTAGATATTAGGCAGGCTTGCAGTTACTCTTAAGCAATGACAAGTGCAGGTGGCCCGGCTGACCATCTAATATCCTGGGCCACCAGCCACAATTACTAGAAACTTATGGTGAGAAAGCAGTTCAAATGTTCAGTGCTTTTGAAAGTCTCTTCCTGCTAGGGTTTTCCCTGAACATATGCAAACCTCTTACACTACAGCTTTGTGCTGCTATAGCTTCATCTAATGGGGCTGGCAGAGCACTTTTTTCCCTATAGTTTTAAAAATTCACCTTAATATTTTTATGTCCTTATGGCATAACTGCTTTATTGGCTAAGCGTAGTTGTTAATATTGAAGTCTCTTATTCTTTCTTGTTCCAATATCTTTAAAAAGAATTATACACATGTAAATTTATGTATCACTAGTTAATCACACTACCTTTTATAGTAGAATTAACTTGGGTAGAGAAATAGAACTGTGTCAGCATATACCTACCAGTTTTACACAACAATGAATAGAACAGGTAAATTTAATTTTTAAAAATCTAAAATACTTTTGTAAATTAAAAATTTAAAGAACAGCTAAGTTTACTACACTGTCCACATCTCACTTAACTCTAAAATCATTTGAATAACATTACTGAATAACATTACTTGAAACTAAAAATGTAGTAACAGTTATCAATAAAGAAATGCTTAATTATATCTACAGGTTTTCTAAGTTTTCACTTTATACACATCTATTAATATTTTCATCAATAAAGGTTTACATATGTAGGAAAATCATCATACTTTAATGTTTCTTCCATTTATATCTGCATTTGGCTACTACAAAAATACTTTAATGTCAAGAAGCTAACTTTCATCAAAATGAATAAAAACTACATTACATTCTTTGAATTCTGGGTCACTTTGGAATAGGAAAAGAGTAATACAGAATTTTCAAATGGAAAGCCAAATGCAGGAAAGTCATCCAATAATAGTTTTTGCCTGCTGTGTTGTAGTTTGCTTATTGTTAATATTGGCTCCAAGAGGTTTGTTTTGAATTACTTCCCACAAGTTTGCTGTTTCCTATTGAGCCTTAAATGACTGACATATTAAATTATGCATGATCAACTGAAAAGGATCACTTAAAATGTTGGCACTCAGTCACCATCTGTGCTTTGTACGTTGACATATCTCACATCATTTTCAAGTTTGCTTTGTAAATGGTGTGACGGTTAGGCTTTTCATAATGTTTGTTGTTCCATGCAACTAATTCTAGTGGCCATATTCTGAGAATATAAAGATCCATTCAGGAAACTGTGAAGAATTTTGAAAACAAAAACCTTCATTGGGTAGTGACGATTATTTCTAATATTTCTCATGACAATCAATGTAGGTATATATTCATCCAGGATTTCACTCAGTAATATGCAATATTAATACCTAAATTGTATTGCCACAAAATTTCCTTCAGAAAAGCAATCAGTGGGGCCTCTCCCACACAATGTGCATAACTTCAAAACTTGCACTAAAAATAAATTGAACACCCAAAGAAATCTTTCTTATTATCATTTCATTAATCTTAAAAAATTAAGAGATCGTTATGCATACAAACTCACAATATTTCACAAGTAGAAGATACACTGAATAACAAAGTTAAATATAGTAAGTACAGTGCATTAGAAAATAATTTCAAAGTTGGGGGAAAGAGTATTAGGATATATGCACCAGAATACTAAGTAAAGCATTTCTATCATTCTTGTGTTCCCTAAGATAGCATGGACCTAAATCTTGGACACATCATTATTACTCTCACCTAAGCCCCAAATATTTTTCCAAAATTTATAATAAATTTCTACGTCATTGTTTGAAATGGCCATGATTTCTATAAAACAAAGTGAAATCCTGTGAATCACTTTTGTTTACTCATATTACTTGACTTAATAGAGTGTTAAGAGAATTATTCGCAACTATAATTGTACGTGGCAACTACTTCATGTAAAATAAATTAAAAAATGAAGACGTATATAAACCATTATACTCCCCACAAAGAAGGACTTTCCAGAAGTCCAAATACAGCTTTGAGAGATCCTTATAAATTATTTTCTTCTTCTAATCAGCTCAAAATTTTTCCTTAAAATTTATTCCACTGATGCAGGCAAAATATGCACCTAAAATGCTTATTAGAAAAAACCCAGATCAACAAGGTTCCTATTATTAAAATGTTCACAGAGTAAAGGAGAGCAAACACAAAGTCATGAGGAAGAAAAATGAGCTCATTTTCTTGGCAACCCAATGACTATTTGGAACCAAGGATTAAATGAAGTAAAATTTCAGTTACACTCCCCCCTTCTTTCCCTGAAAGTAAACACACACTGAACCATTCTTAGGCTATTACAAAATCAAAGATTAGGAAAGTCTTACTTTGTATATTTTGAATATGGACATTTCCAACTGATAGATCTTTTAAAAAAAAAGTTCTGGCTTTCAAACTAACTACAGGATTGTTAGGATTATGTGATTGAAAATAAAGAATAGATAAATTCTTTTATATTCTTTCCTATGCTCCTTTTAACAACCCTGTGTTTAATTTTTTCTCTTTTATCTGGAATAGGGGTTGTAGGGTTATATTTTTAGCTATTTTTATTAACCATTATTTATAAACTTAGTCTCTGGCACCTCTCTGTTACTGCTCTGTGTTTTGCTTTTTTAAACAAAACTCAGTCTTCATTTCTACTCACAATTTCAGCTACCATTGTCCTATTTCTTTTTTCTTCCATATAGTTTCCTCTGTCCAAGTTTTCTGGTATTCACACTCTTTGCCTTAGTCTTGACCTATTTTTCAGGTACCATGAAAGCCGTTTAAGTTGACTTATAAGTAGGCAAATTTTATATGCTATTTTCCTACCATGTTTGGCAATCCTATCTGAATATCAGCATTTCAATTTCTTTTCCACAATTTTAAAATTTAAAAAGCTCTGA
This sequence comes from Pan troglodytes, assembly GCF_028858775.2. NCBI lineage: Eukaryota > Metazoa > Chordata > Mammalia > Primates > Hominidae > Pan > Pan troglodytes. The sequence goes on along the minus strand of NC_072412.2, from coordinate 91,183,566 downwards.
AATTGTGTTTGTGACAAACGTAATCATACGAACGAGTGTGAATGACATGAATTGTCTTTCCCTACTACATGAAGAGCGTGTCCAGTCCTATATCTACTGCAGAAGTATGCCCCAGACCCCACAGTACATTGTATGTAACATACCATGTATATAGAATACTAATTTGCTTATAGGCAGTTATCTTCACCAAATATATTTACTCTATCTTTCTTTTAACCTTTTGGTGTTTATTCAAGATTCTACCCTTTGATTTGCCCTTTTTCTTTTCACCAAGTGATATAATCTAGGCACTCTTTCCTCTAACAACTACCTACAGAATTTTAATCTGTATTTCTATCACGGATCTTTTTAAAGACTTCATACAGACATGTCAACTCTGTTTCCATGTAGATATCTTGACACCTATAATAACTACAGCTACTGTTTGTAAATAAAAGAGCACATAACACGTGTCAGGCTGTGTGACAGCTTTAAAACATTATCTTGTATATATATATATATATATACCCAACCACCTAATGAGGTAGTTGTTGGGATTTACTTTTAACAGATAGTAATAATTTTCAACATTAATCAATGTTTCCCATGGGCCTGGTGCCATTTTAAACATTACCTTTTTTATTCTGTAACATTTAATTCTCACAACCAACTAACCAATAGGTATATTGTCCCATTATACAATGAATGAAACTTGGGCCAGAGAAATTAAGTAACATACCCAACATGACACAGAGGAAGGTTCATTAATTTTTGTTATTCAAGCTGACGTCTGTTTTACTAAGCCCTGTATTTTACACTTACACTGATACAGCTTCTCAAATCTAATAAAAATATGTACTTAGGTTTCCCCCATTGCCATCTCATTATGCTTCTATAATTTTTGTTTTTATTAATAGCAACATGAAAATAATGTTAACGTTAAACACGACCTGCCTCTTTCTCAAACTCCACCTTTCATCTGATGCTGTATTCTGTCAGTGATGTCTCCTAGTTCTCACATTTGTTGCCAGTTCTGAGTGACCACAGTTACTGCTTAAATCCATCTTTTCCTACTTGGGCTACTGCAAAGATCTCTCTTAAATTGTCTTCTTGCCCCTATAAGACACTCCTTGTAACCTGCCCTAAGCTCTCTAATAATAACGTTTTAAAAATCTTATAGAAGCATAAGATTAAATTATTTTAACTCTTCAGTAGCTCTGCATCTCATACTTCTTTGAAAGACCAATGTGACTTTTTCCTTCCTATTATCTCAAACTCAGTAGCCTATTGTTAGCCCTTCTGCTAGTCATAGTAAATTAGTCCCTAGATATATATGGGGTATTGGTTCCAGGACCTCCCAAATTTAGCAAGATCCACATGTACTCAAGTCCCTCAGTCAGCCCTGTGAGAACCCAATATGTGAAAAGTTGGCCCTCAGCATATGTAAGTTTTTCATCTGGCGAACACATTTTCAGTCTGTGTTTAGTTGAAAAAAAATTCACATATAAGTTGACCTGCACAGTTCAGACCAGTGTTCAAGGGTCAACTGTATATATTTACCTAAATAAAACATCCTATTTCATTATTCCAAGCATTTGTTTTTGTTTGTTTGTTTGTTTTGAGACAAGGTCTCACTCTGTGGCCCAGGTTGGAGTGCAGTGGGACCACAGCTCACTGCAGCCCCTACCTCTGGGGCTCAATGTATCCTCCCACCTCAGACACCCAAAATGCTAGGATTACAGGTATGAGCCACTGAACCAGCCACAGTTCCATTTATAATCGATCATTTTCACCTTTGTTTATGATTGTATCTTTATGTCAACCATTGTGTATAACTGCCCTTACATGTGTGGTGTAGTCTTATATATACATGCATATGTGCTTATGTACACAAAAGCACATATATATAAACACACATATTTTGATATAGAGCTTAAGAGAATGTATTTCAATTATTTGTTAATGCATTTCCTACTTGAATGTAAGGTTCTCTATTTGTAGGGTAGAATTATACACCTTATTGTGCAAAGCAAAGAAAAAGAATATCTTTAGAGTGATTCCCAGGATTTCAAGTGTGGCTAATCAGTTGTCATTGCAATTAAGATAAACTAATATGTATGGATTTTGTATTTATTTGTATTTCATTTTGTTCTGACATATTGTTAAACTTTTACTACAACGTATTAGTGGAAAAATTATTTTCTAAAATAGGGTAAAAAATACATTGTATACTTGATGAAAACTACATTGTAAGGAACACATATAAAGAAAAAAAGACTAAGATTACATTTTAGAAAGTTCCTATGTGTGGGCTGGGCGTGGTGGCTCATGCCTGTAATTCTAGCACTTTGGGAGGCCTAGGTGGGCAGATCACCTGACGTCAGGAGTTCAAGACCAGCCTGGCCAACATGGTGAAACCCTGTCTCTACTAAAATACAAAAATTAGCAGGGCATGATGGAGGGTACCTCTAATCCCAGCTACTCGGGAAGCTGAGATGGGAGAATCGCTTGAACCCGGGAGACGGTAGTTGCAGTGAGCCGAGATGGCGCCACTGCACACAGCACTCCAGCCTGGGCGGCTGAGTGAGATTCTGTCTCAAAAAAAAAAAAAAAAAAAAATTCTTATATGTGAATGAGCTGTTTGCTCATGTGGTTGAATTGCCTATATAATAAAAGCTTAAATTATTGAAAACTACTTAAACCACTGGTATTAGATGAAGAAAATAAAAATTAAACAGCAAACAATTATTTTTTAAAATGTTACTATGTACACCATTTATAGATGTATTATTCTGAAAAAAATTCAACCATTTAAAATACATATTTTGGTATGGTTGCTATGATGGCCATTTTTTAAACATTAGTTTATATTTATTGTGATTCAAGGTACACAACCTAAATTTTCATAATTTTAATCATTTCTTAAACTTTACAAATTCACAAATCAAAAACCATAAAGGAGCCAAAACTTATAAGCATGTTTAAATAATGACTTTTCTATTGAAAGTCTCCTTTTAATATTACTTTCAATTCATTTTTTATAATAGATTGCATCATTCAAAGAAACTGAAGGATATTATTAATATATTTAATTATTAAACTAGTTTTTCCTATAAAAGGTATACTGAACTGTGAATTTCATAAAATAAAGCTATGGTTTTGTATATTAATATATACTGAGTAACACTTTTAATAGGAATGTTAGCAAAATGGTTAGGCAGGGTATGTTTATCCAAATTGGTATTGATGAGAATAGTGGAGGCACAAAAATGTCAACAAGCCAACCCTCAATCATAAAGTCAAAACTGGGGTAAGAAAGGATCTGAATCTTGATATTCTGCCAAAAAGTCAAGTATCTCAAGACTGATAAATATTACTTCTCATTTGGCTCAATTTTCAACATTTAGGGATACAATTAAAATACTAATATTATATATATCTCACTCCAAAGGGAGATTAGTTATTCCATTTAGTGTAATCTAATCAAAGTATAGTGATCATCAATGCAGTTCAGTTGTATGTTTATGCCATTCACTTACTTGTTACAGCCACATGCAACTCAATAGCATTAATGGATTTTCAGTGAATCTCTTCTAAACTCCTTGATGTCAGAGGATACATTATAACATGCTTTATATTTTCAAGCCTTGCCTAGACCTGGTATGAAAAAGAAATAGTTCTCTGTATACTCTAGATGTTTCAACCCAAGACAATATGTCTACCCATCAAATCACTAAGATTTAATGCTAAGATTACATGTTAGAAAGTGTCTATATGTGAATGAGCTATTTGCTCACGTGGTTGAATTGCCTATGTAATAAATGCTTAAATTATTGAAAACTACTTAAACCTCTGGTATCACATGAAGAAAATAAAAATTAGACGTTTACTAACCATTTAAAATGCAGATTCTGTTATCAAAACACCAGTTTATGGTCTAGGTTCTGCTACTCACTGCACAGAAAGCCAATTACTGAGACAGCAAATATTGCCAGGGAAGAAGGCTTTACTTGGGTGCTGCAGTGAGGAGAACAGGAATCAGTCTCAAATCCATCTCTTTGGCCAGCCAAAACTGGGGGTTTATGTATCCAGGAAGGAATGTAACTACATGCAGGTAAACAGGTACTAGGGAGGGGAAAGGAAACCATGAAAGATAAAGGGGTGTCTTCCCAGTGTCTGAATGTGGTGATCTGGTGAGTTTCAGTCCCTTGATACTATTTGGGAAGACTGAGAGTGGTTTCCTGAGGAAGGGACTCAGATAAGACAAATATAAGTTTCAAGCATTAAGATAGGAGGTTCAAGTTCTATGTTTATTTAAAAAGACTAAAAATATCAGTTCTTTGGGACAATTGGTCTGGTTTCAATTTCATCATTGGAATTGAGCTGGTAACATTATACCATGTTAATTCTGAAACAAAGATTAAAAAGAGACTGATTGAGTTATCTTTTAAAATATTTTATCAAAGTCATATCATTTTTATTTTTGTTTAAGATGTTTTAGAAATTTACAGACTGTATAAGGATCATGTCTGAGTACATATTTATTAATAATATACATCCTTAAAGTAACAACTGAGTAAACAAAAGTGAAAGAAGTATGGTAATTTTCATTACCATTATAAACCAGTAATACCATACCTGCTTTCCTCCACTGACCCTGGAGTTGGAACCAGGAGTCAATTTTTTTTTTTTTTTTTTTTTTTTTTTTTTTGAGATGGAGTCTCGCTCTGTCACCTAGGCTGGAGTGCAATGGCGCAATCTCAGCTCACTGCAACCTCCACCTCCAGGATTCAAGCAATTCTCCTGCCTCAGCCACCCAAGTAGCTGGGATTACAGGCACCCAACACCATGCCAGGCTAATTTTTGTATTTTTAATAGAGACGGGATTTCACCATCTTGCCCAGGCTGGTCTTGAACTCCTGACCTCATTATCCACCCGCCTTGGCCTCCCAAAGTGCTGGAATTACAGGCATGAGCCACCGCGCACGGCCCACCAGCAGTCATTTCTGATACTGCAACTAAACTTAAACAATTCACTTTTCCTTTTGGCAATCTTTTCTTTCCCGTATGTATAATAAAGTACTTTTATCTATTATCATTACTATTATCATCACTTATGTTACCACACATCCTTAGACACAATGGCCACAAAGCAAGGTGCCATAAGAGGAACAATGCTTAAGATGTTTGAGTTACTTCATAAAAATCAGATTCCATGGTGAAAAACATTTGAAAACTTCAGAGTTAAAAAATTTTTTCCAAAGCCTTTTTTTGTATTCTAAGCTGACTGTGACTCTCTTAGTGGATAATGGAACACATTTTTTTTCTCAAGATGTTTGATCTGTGAACCTTGTTTTAAAAAGCAACTTTCGGATCTTTTTCATGAGACATCCTTTAGGAAATAATGTTTCTTTAACTAATTAATACTTCCATGGAATAGAAAGATTCCATTTCAAATCATACGCCAAATCAGAAAGAAATGTGCCTAAATGTTTATTTGATCTTTCCTAGATTAAATACTTTTATGAGTATTTAACAGGAGTGAACTATATTAGAACTCATCAGAATTAAAAGCCAATTCCATCATATTTTTTTCTTTTCTGAAAGATTAATAAAATTTATGAGTTTTAAGGATGCTTATCAGTATCTTAGAAGGAAATTGTAATGGCAATATTTACTTCCTCTGGAAGTTTGTTGTCATTGTTTTTTGGAGCATTAAGGTAATCATAATTCAATTTTGGTTAACAAAGACAAAATGAACAAAGATAATAAAACTACTTACAACATTTGGAAGTATTAGATGCTTTATATTTTATTCCTCAGTCATCAGCATTTTTGCTTTTTTTTCCCTCCACTTTTTAAGTTTTGGTTCAGTGTTCTTGAATTTCATGTCAGCTAGCTTAATACAGCTTCCTTTCCCTCAAGCACAGTAGATTAGCAATAATTAGATATCTATAAAGAATACAATTTTTATATAAGCAGATGTGAACTGATTCTCTGGAAAATCAAAAAGATGATCTCTTATTGAAGACATGTATAGAAAAAAATAGCCACAGTTCAAACTGATTCAGAGTTGAAATATAATCTTAACAAAAAGCAATGTTTAAATCACATGTAAATGTTTTTCATTAAATCCTAATGAGTACACACTATGTAAGTACTACAGAAAAATAAATTACAAATTCCATTTTAAGAAACGAAACTTGCATAAGTAGTTTTTGAAATGAGAAGCGTTGGTCATGTGTTGATGACATTACTTCATTACACTTTAATTAGCATTGCATAAATCATGTAAGGTTTATAAAACAAGTTAATAATTTAATCTTGTAAGACAAATTTTTGTACTGTGCTGTAACATTACTCATTACGCAGCTTTAATTAAAACCTACTATTTCAGCAAATAATTCATCTATTTACCAATTTTAAGATGCTTATAAATCTTCACAAATAGAAAGTTTGTTTTTTCTCCCAATCTCTTAGTAGCCAAAAGTAAGAAAAGTTATAAACAGTATACACCAAAGACTTTTTTACTCTATTACATGCTCTTGGGCTGGTGATGGCATACAAATAATAGATAGTTTACATAATGCATTTTTGCAATTCAAAGTCATACACTGTTCAGATTGAAAACCTTCAGCTGAGTGTATTTTTCACCAAACAACCTTGTTTTAAATGGTCAAAGTGAGAAATATAATAATGTTTATCGTAAAAGCTGTGAAATTGCTATTGTAAAGGTATCATAGTCACAGTGCAATTCTGGAAAGCTAAAAAAAGCAATGTGGTATAGTTATGGGTTCTGAAAATAAACATTCACCATGCTGATTGTGATTACAGAAAAGATTTGGTACATTAGTTGCTAATGAAAGTAGAGAGAAGGAAATGGGAATTCATTTTGGAGAATAAGAAATACAAAGGGGGAGGAATAAAACCATGACAGTTCTTATGTGTGAGTGTGAAAGTGTTAAAGGGTCAGCATGATAAAGGCAGTAACATTAATAAAATCCAGAGTCCTTGCTGGATCTAGTAGGTATTTGACATATCCAAATAGAGATTTGTGAAAGAAAATGAAGAACAGCTGAACATGTATAACCAAATACATGTAATTAACCAAATAATTAAAACATAATACATATGGGGAGGGAGAACAGGCTTGTGTGAGAAACAGCAGTCAAACAGTTTGCAAGGAAGATTTCATGTGTTCAGTTTTTCAGATCAATTATCATAGTATTACGGATTGAGATATTCTTGGGGCCAGTATTCTTTCCTGTAAATATCAAAGAAAGTTATCTTCCAGGGCAAACATGTTTTTTGTTTGCTGTACATGTTGGCACCCACTTGCTCAAATATCTCCAAAGGTTTAGTACTTCCTGTAAGATAAATGTTCCTCTAATGTGTCTTTCAACTCCCGCAAACAGGCTTAACGTCATATTTTTATGAGTATTCACATTTTTCCCAATGGAAGTCCTGCATACTCCCCGTGAACTCTCCCAGATGCAGATCAACCGACATGCCTTATATATTACCTTTCCAGACACCGGAGAATGCACTCCTCTCTGCTTGTATTGTTTCTGTTCATACTTCAGATCCTTTATCGGTGAGAAGTCTTCCCTGATTATTCCAAGCTGCAGTGGGCAATTCATTCTCAATAATTCAGTAGTGTTTGTCCAAGGCCAGAAAAACGTGAGATTTACAAACTGTCCTATTTTAATGGTTAACGTTCAAGTATTTTTTTTCAAGTAGAAATATAGTAATAATACTGTGGTTGATTTATAGTAATATATTAACAGTTATAAAAATTGCCAGTTATTAAAATAGATTATCAGAGAAATAACTCAAGACAGTTTTAGCTAACAAGCAATTCTACATATTTATCTGTACCATTAAAGACTGCTTTTTATATTGAAAGCAATGAGTATAACAGGACTCCCCTCTTCATATTTGGTCTTCTTTAGCTTCTTCTCAAAGTCTTCTTTTTTTTTTTTTTTTTTTTTTTTTGAGACGGAGTTGTGCTCTTATTGCCAGCCTGGAATGCCAGGCATGATCTTGTCTCACTGCAACCTCCACCTCCTAGGTTCAAGCGATTCTCCTGCCTCAGCCTCCCAAGTAGCTAGGATTACAGGCATGCGCCGCCACACTCAGCTAATTTTGTGTCTTTAGTAGAGACGGGGCTTCTTCATGTTGGTCAGGCTGGTCTCGAACTCCCAGCCTCAGGTGATCTGCCTGCCTTGGCCTCCCAAAGTGCTGGTGTTACTGGTGAGAGCCACCGCACCCGGCCTCTCCTCTCAAACTCTTTTACCGTTGCTAGTGCACACTTCAGCAGGAAAAACCTTGCTTTTCCTCACCCCTGGATCTTGTCTAACATTTTAGCATGTTTAGATGGAAGGTAAGATTTCAAGGCATATGAAATATGCAAGCTTTTTCCTCTGCATTTTTTATTTATATTTGTTAGTTTGTAATATTTGTTCATTTAAATAGATAATACAGGGAGTAAATACCTTCATAGGAAGGGTACATAAAAGCATAATACAAATGGATTTTGCCTTCCACATGATAATCTTTCCAACTAAATGACTTGATAGTATCGATATTTTAATAACAACTATGTGGTGACAAATGCACGTATAAGCAGGGACTGTTTGGATAAATAGGAACATAACCTCATGCCATCATGCTGTGAGAACATGTGAGGGTGCAGTCACTGTTTTTGTGACACGGCATGGGTGTGTGTATGTGGCGTGCAGGTGTGTGACACTGAGGATTGATTGCACTTTCACAAGTTCATATATATATATACATATACAGATACACACAGACACACTTTATGTATTTTAAAATTAAATAAGATATTGAATGTTCTGTTCTGTTGCTCCATTTCCCCAAAATTCCAAATGTGTAGTAACTTTCATTTAAGTGATACACTGAACACTTATAGTGATAGTGATACTAATAAGACATTTTAAATGTAATATAAATGATAGTGATACTGATATTTTCAGTGTAAGCTAAATTTGGACCCATAATTTATCACTTAAAATATCTTATCAGTATCACTGTAATACAAAACTCAAATGGAAGTTACGACATATTCAGAATTGTGGGAAATGGAGCTTTAGAATATTTTCTATTTTCATCTTCCCTAAAATAAACATTAGGCCAGTATTTCCACTTTCCAAAAGAAGCTACTGCTCTTAGCAGGCAATTGTTGCTAATTTTACTTATTTTAACGAGATATTATAATAATAGAAATGTCAATAATAAAGACATACATTTATTTTATCTCATTCTCTCTGTATCCATTTTTTAATCCTTAAATGGAAATAATGGCTATCTTTTGAAAAAACAGTTATATATACACCAATGAACAAGAACAGATATTTATTTTCCTTTACTGGAGCTAAGAGACTGTTTGCAATAACATATATTAATTGAACTACATAGTTTCAGTTAAAATTGCAAATACAAGTAAACAAGAAATAGTAAGATATGTGAATAGAAATAACAGCATCAGTTGTATATGTCTAGGTACAGTGTGGTGGTAGCAGTGTTAGAGTTATAGTGAAGAACTCTCCTGGTAAACATTATTTCAGTTTGGAAGGAAGTGCTATCTAGTTGAAGACTGGAATGGAGAGCATTTGAGACAGAGTAAAGCAAGTGCAAAAACATGTAGTAGAAAGAAGAATAACCAGATTAAACAACAGAAAGAATCCAAATGTAGATGGATCCAAAAACTATTGGCAGGACAACTTCTATTATATAAAGACCTTACTGTCTACACTCAAATCCTTATAAAAAGAGAAAGCTGGATAAACTGAAAATCGATGGGTTTTCTTAGACCACATGGAGAACTGAGGTTGTGAGGCAAACCACCATCCTCAAATCTGGAAAGGCAGCCACGTCAAGAGAGATACAGTCAAGATCTGCATATCTGGAGCCAAAAGCTAGTATGAACTCTTACATGGTAAATTTTGATAAATTACTAGAGGACAAGTAATAACTAGTATGAGAGTCAGAAACTCTGTGTGGGCCACAGTCTTAGTGGGATCCCTCAAGCTTTCACAGGCTTTCTCTCCAGGAACATGATCAGATTTCCACGGAGAAGACAACCCCTCATGGCTCTGTCTGAGAGGGGATATAGTAATCACTGTGAAATACACCCAAAGACCTGTCCATTAAAACAACAACAAGAACAAAAACCTTTACAGAGAAAGACTTTTCCAGAACTTTAGACCAGCTTAGGGCATTGCTTCCACATCAGCTCCCTCCAGCCTTCCACTGTCTGCTATTGCGTAGCGGGGAGCAAAATTAGTGCGAGTCAGGGCTTGAAGAAAGTAGATCAGGTTGCTGTTGTCACTGAAGAGAGAAAAGAGCAGGAGGTTAAAAAGAAAAAAACAGCTATATCACTGAATAAATATTTGTGAATGTCACAGCCCGGAGACACAGGCCCACTAAATGACCAAGATTTCATCAGAACTATGATTAATATGTTTCAGGCTCTAATGGAAAAAGTAGCTGGAAAATCTACTATACGGAAAATTTTGTATGCCTTCTAATATAAAGGATATACCAAAACAGGTGGGTAATGTAAGAAGAAAAGATGGGAAATGTAAGAAAGAATAAGAAAGAATTACCAGAAATTTTTAAAAACAAAAACAAAGTAACAGAAATAAACAATGTGTTTGATAGGCTTTTCAGTAGATTAGATCCCGCCAAGAATAAAAACAGCGATTATGAAAATAGTTCTAGAGAAACTTCCAAGCAGATGCTGTCGCAGGATCTTTGGGGTGTTGCTTCACCGGCCAGAAAATTCTGTGGCCAGCGGCGCCTTCTGCTTGAGTATTGCTTGTGCCTGCTGGGCTCATTCAGCCCACTCAGCCCAGTAGGCTGCGCTCCGCTTACACTATCAGCCCAGATCCCACACCTGCCAAGGGCAAGCCAGGCCTACAGCAGCGAGGGGTGTATGGTCGAGCCAGCGCAGGGTCCAACCACTGCACACTGCCAGGCACATTTGGCTGCTGCAGCGGGGCAGGCAGCTCCAGGCACTGGCACAGGTGCCAGCTCCATGTGAGGCTGCAGCTGGACCAGATGTACTGCATGCAGCTTCTGCTGCAGACACCCATGTCTGGAAGAGGGGAGCAAGGTGGTGCCAGGAAGCCTAGAGATGCCAGCAACCACAGAGCCCAAAGCGAGTGTCACAGCCCTGACTCAGGGAGTCCCTAGGTCTGGGCTCCGCAAAGGACCACAGCTCTTCCCTCCTTCTAGAGGTTCACAACCTGGCAAGCAGGGGATGTGTTTCAGCCCTATTTGTGTTACACCTCTTTCAGTCCTGCCACTCAGTGGGTCTCGAGTTCTTGGCCTGAATCCAGGAAGAATGGGGTATGTGGATAACTGGAGGGTGAGCAAGGCAGAGAGGAGCTTCACTGAGTAACAGAACAGCTCTCAGGAGACCTGAAGTGGGTAGTTCCTTTATGCAGGCAGGTTGTCCCAACAAGTGTCCAGCTCTCAGCAAATAGGAAGCCTGCAGTGCATAGCTCTTTACCACAGTTAGGTTTTCCCAACAAGTCGAGGAGAACTGAAGTGGGTAGCTCCTTCCCACCGCTGGTAGTCCTGACATCTGTGTGAGTCTGGCTGAGTCCAGAGATTTTTATGGGCTCAAAAGGGAGTAAGTACGTGATGATTGGTCCATGGGTGGCCATGGATGGGCCCAGAAAAAGCACCGTAAGTTCTCACCCCAGGCCCACACTCCACCTGCAACTGGCAGCCCAGGATTCAGGCCATCCCTGGCCAGAAGGTGGGATTTCACCAGGGATCCACTCCTTTCTGCCCAGGAATCTCTGCCTCTGCCATCAACATGCTGTCCACAGCACCCAGGCTGTTCATGCTGAGGGATGCCTGCAGGCCCGCGCTGAGCTGCCTTCAGCTCCCCCTGGCCTCCCTCCTGCACTTATTGGTACCCAAAGTCCAGAGGGGGCCAAGGTGGCAAGAGGCTGGCATGTGAGTGCCACCTTGAGTGTGCACACACCTGGCCGGGTCGTGACAGTGCCTGGGCTCAGCTTCAACTTTGCTCCAAAATCAGAGTGGCCGTCAGGAGTGGAGAAGAATGGGAGCAGGTGCTTCTGGGCCTGCAGGGGCAGAGGGGCTTTCCAGGCTCCTGAAAGCTCAGTGATACCCGGGTCTTGAGCCATGGTTGGGTAGCTGCAGCTATGCCTAGAAGCACAGGGCTCTATCCCTGCCAACTTGGTCAGGCACAAGGCTCCCCCCATTTCTGGTTCCCACTGGCTGCAAGGGGAACACAGCCCCATCCACGCCTCCCCCATTGTAGCTGGCATCCCCTCAGTGGCTGCTTCATATGTACAGCCACTGCCATCAATGTTATGAAATTTAAAGACAGATTTCCATTTTCCTCATTATTTCTATATGTTTTTATTACATATTTTTTTTTCCAAGACAGAGTCTTGCTCTATTGCCCAGACTGGAGTGCAGTGGCACAATCTTGGCTCACTGCAACCTCCGCCTCCCAGGTTCAAACAATTCTCCTGCCTCAGCCTCCCAAGTAGCTGGGATTACAGGTGCACACCACCATGCCCAGCTAATATTTGTGTTTTTAGTAGAGATGGGGGATTCACCATGCTGGCCAGGCTGGTCTTGAACTCCTGACCTCTTGATCCACCTGCCTTGGCCTCCCAAAGTGCTGGCATTACAGGTGTGAGCCACCGTGCCCTGCCTGAATTTTCTAAATAAATAACTTTTATATCAGCATAAACTCACGGATACTTATTTTATTCTGTGGATTATAACCCAATAGTACTGTCATTTAATTGTTCAAAACTTATTAAATATAGATGTTTTGAACAATAAAATAAATGACCCTGGCATATTATAGTCTATGCAATTGTAAATATTTACAAAGATGATATAAAATATGGAATACTCGTACCAAGAAATAGGACACAACATTCAAGAAGTACCCTCCAGAATTCCATCCTCTGCAAGCGTAACTAGTATTCTGTCACCTAAGAGTATGACTGAATATCTTTTCCTTCTTTTTTTATTTTTGTTGTTTAGTTGTAAGTTGTATTCTTTGGAATATAAATTTATTTCACCCAACATAGCAAATGTATTTGTTAAAAATTTCTCAGTATTCTTCATTAAAATTTTTGAGGCCTCTTAAGTCTATATTGATATATACCTTTTTATTTCTAATATTAGTAATTTGTGTTTTCTCTCCTTTGTTCTTATGAACAGTCTAATGGCTTATCAATTTTATTGATATTTCCAAGGCAGTAACATTTAAATTTTAGTTTTTTACTATTACACATTTGTTCTTCATATCACTGATTTCTGCTGTTATCTTTACTATATTTCCTTTTAATATCCTTAGGCTTTATACAAGTTTTTCATTTTCTTGCCTCTAATTATGCAAGCTTAAATTGTTTCATGTTAGACAGTCTTTTTATATGTTAATTTAAGGCAATACATTTTTTACTAAATACTGCTTTAGCTACATCTTACAAGTCTTAGTATAGCATATTTTCCTTATCTTTTAAAGTACTTTCTTATTTCCAGTGTGATTACATCTTTGGCCCTTGGGTTGTTTAGTAGTCTATTACTTAATTTCCACATTGTTGGCCTTTTCTGGTTTTATTTATGTAATTTATTTTCATTTTAATACTACTGTGATTGGAAATATACACTTAATGATTTAATTGTTTAGGACTTGATATAGGATTTGAAATTTTATAAATATTGCATATGTTCTTGAAAAGAACATACATTCTGTAGTTGTTTAATATGGTGGTTCATATTTGTCAATTAAGTCAAATTTTTTAATTATGTTACACATATTTAACTATAGATTCATTGATTTTTTTGTATTTTTTGGCTACTGACAGAGAAGTGTGTTAAAAGTCATATAGTTGATACTTAATTTGCTTATTCATCCTGTTAGTTCTGTTGATTATTGATATGGACATCCTGGAGCCATCTTATTATGTGTATAACTATTTAGAAAAGTTGCATCTTCTGCTCTCACTGTCCATTTCATTTCCTTTGCTTAGAGATAGCATCTCCTCTGGACAAGATTCTTCTACATGCTATGACATCAATCTTTTTACTGAATTATCTGAACCTCCATGATTTTTCCAGCATTTTATTGTTCCAGTCTTATCACTGGGATGGGAGTCCTATGAGTGCTCCCCCAGGTTAATATATGTGTAGACCATTCTACCAACATTGTGTTGCAGCAACTCTCTTTCCCTCTTATGATCAGAATCCAGGTCACATATTTTTCCTTTCTTGTCTTTATTTGGTCACAAGGACCCCCAAATTGCCAGATCACAGTCTAAAATGTCCAGAGTATTGGAAGTGTCATTGTGTCTCCTAGTAGAAGCATTTCTCCTTTGGAAATTAAAACCTCTGAACAAGCAAAAACTGAAGGCGTGGAGAATGGAAACAAAGTATTTGCAGGTTTGTAACTATAGTGGAAGTTACAAAAAGTGGAAGTAATACTTCCACTTTTACCCCTTAGTTTAGTTTATGGATCAATATATTCTGGCAATGAGAGAGATAGCATTAAGCACTATGTATTATCTCAAAACTTATACCAAATCCTGTGGTACACCGCCTTGAAGTTGCAAGTTTTATCTCGCAGCTGACTTTCTAACTGAGTCTTCTGGAGCTCAATTTCATGTACTCCTAATGTCTGCTGCAACTTCTTGTTGAGAAACTTGATAATATCAATTAATCTTAAATTTTTCTAGTGACTGGTCTCCTTTTTTGTAAAATGTAAACTGTAAACTTGTGTTCAGAAACAAAATCAAATGGGATGCCACAGTAATTTAGAAGATACTCAAGATATTTTTGAGTGGTGCCACTGTGAGAGGTATGGTGGGCTGGGATAGTGAATCCATCCCCAATATAAATGTTTATTCTGGCAAAGACAAATTGTCATACACTACATGATGGACATAGTGAAATGTAATTGAGCATCTGCATTTATCAGATGGATGGTCATATCAGATATTGATATGGCTTGAATCCGTTTCCCTGTCCAAATCTCATGTCAAATTATAATCTTCAGTGTTAGAGGTGGGGCCTGATGGGAGGTTATTGGATAATGGCGGCAGATTTCCACCTTTGATGCTGTTCTTGGGATAGAGTTCTCATGAGATTTGGTTGTTTAAAAGTATGTGGCACCCCCCTCCTCACTTCCTCCTGCTGTGGACATGTAAGATGTACCTACTTCACCTTCGCCTTCTGCCATGATTGTAAGTTTCCTGAGGCCTCCCCAGAAGCAGAAGCCACCATACTTCCTGTACAGCCTACATAACTTTGAGCCAATTAAACCTATTTTCTTTATAAATTATCCAGTTTCAAGTATTTCTCTATATCAGTGCAAGAATAGACTAATACAGACATAGAAAATTGTTCTCAGGGCCTTGGGCCACCTTGCATGAGCTATAGTCTACAGAAGTTCATTATTGCCCAGTGTCAGCATATCATGCAGAATTACCTTTCAAGCATATTAATGTTTCGTTCTTTGATAATTTGAGCATTGAGGCTATCAATGTGAGTTAAGGCAGAAGTTCATCAAAGAGGAGACGTACTTGGAAATGTGCCACGAGTTCATAAAGGTGCTTATGTCTTAAGAACCTGCTTGTGTCTGAGGTCATATTTACAACTTTCACTTGATTCTGCTGCCCGACAAAAAATATGACTAGGTGGATCAGATAACAGCAAAGTTTTAAACAAACATTTTAGTAGTCATAGTCATTTGATGCTCTAAGTTGCGATATTCAACCTCTATTAGGACTCAGAAGCAAGGGAAGGTCTGTTTTCATGAGACTTGTTTCATGAGATGTGCATGGATTTACTCCAAAATCCTAAGTTACTACACTGCTTTTCTCCTATTATTGTTTGACTCATTGCCTATATACTATATATTATCTTGATCAGTCAAAAGATAATCCTAGTGGGTCATAAAGGCAATATTACAATGCTCCTTTCTTCCAGCAGACTCCTACTAGACAAATTTATCCTTTGTTGACTGAAAGCCAGAAGACTTTTGGCAGCCATATGTGTTATTCAGTAATAGCTTCCAGCAGCACACCTAAAAGCGTATCACCACATTCCATGGACTCCTAGTATCTCATTTTTTAATGCTGATTGATCTTTAATGCCTTCACCCCCAAGTAGATCAGATGCCCAATCTTGGATTTCCATTTTATTGGTTATTACTTACAATTATTCAGAGTATTTTTTGATTTATTTTAATTGAACTTAGTAAAAATAATTTTCATTCTAGAAATTAAGTGACTATCAGAATAATTTAGAAGGTTGGGTTATAGTAGGTAGTTAGTCAGACACGAGTAGGGCAGAAAGGCCCCAACCCCCTCAACCAGGAATGTCAGACGACCATCAGGTGATGGGGAGGTGGTTGTTACCCTGTCTCTCTAAAATAAAAATTGGTCACGGCCAGGCCCAGGGAAAGACAGTCTCTCCACAGATAGGAACACCTGAAACTGGTGATCATCAGTTTCCCTATAAGATCTCAGGAGTTGGGCAAGTGGGCTCGGGCATCGGGCATGTGCATGAGAAGGCAAAATGGCAGAGTTTACCTGGTATATGACCTTCTAGGAACATTCGACTGGTAAGGGAGGAATGCCTCCAGGAAGAGTGTGTACAACTCCAGTAAACACACTGGGCATGCGGCCCCTTTCAAGTGCTGGCAGGCCACTGCCCATGCAGACAGCCACCACAGGGAAGAATCAGGGCAGCAGTAATATAGACCCCGGAAGAATGCCAATGTACAAAACCCCAAGTCAAAGGTAAAACTGGGCACTTGGATCTCTCAAGTTGCCCACTTGGCCCTCTTCCAAGTGTACTTTACTTCCTTTCATTCCTGCTCTACAACTTTTTAACAAACTTCCACTTCTGCTCTAAAACTTGCCTTAGCATCTTACTCTGCCTTATCTGCCTCAATCAAATTCTTTCTTCTGAAGAAGCAAGAATTGAGGTTTCTGCAGATCCATACAGATTCACTGCTGCTAACAGGTGAAAACAAGTTCTACTCCCATTCTGGCTATGGCAGCGTAACTCAGTAAGTATGATCAGTTCCAGCAAAATACAACTCTCATGCTGGCCAGAAAATATACCAGAATCCAACATATGTGTCCTTTATCTCACTGCTGCCTTCTAGATACAGTTTGATTTCATCTGACTGAGGGAATATAAATCACATCCAGAATTTTACCTGTTGACGATTCTAAAAATGTAAATTTGTTGCTTTCTAGCATCTGCAATGAAGTACAGCATACTACATTCCTACGTACAAACCACAGTCTGCGGAGTAATTGCCAACACGATTTTAAAGTGATTACAGGTATATAAATGATGAAAGTTGCTTTATAAAATCAAGATTTACATCTAGAAAAATTGAAACAAAATATGCAATGTTTACTAATTCAATGGTTTACTAGTTCAATTCAATGGTAAACAATATACAGTGTTTACTAATTCAATGGTTCTCGTACATACTGGAGATATTTTGTCAAAAAGAACTATACTAATGTGGCTTTATCTTAATATTTTACCCATGTCCTAAGATTCTAATGGATTAGAATACATAGTTCTTGAATAAAATGTTGATGGATATTTATTTTTATACAGGTTTGTAACATTCTTTCCTAAAGTTTTGATTCTTTAAGCTGTTTAGATGATAAAAAAGTTTTTTTCTCTCCCTATGTATTACATATATGTGTGTATTTGTACATGTATATAATCAAGTGTCATAGTAATTAAGGCATGGAGGAGGTGTTGCACTATTTTTTTTTTTAAGTAAGAGTGAAAAATGAAGCTTGAGTTTAAAAATGTATATAAAGAATTCCTTGGCTGTAACTGCCCAATGGATTCTTCTTGCCCACTGCCCAGATAGAGCCAATAGATCAAGGCAGGGTAATTGCAATGGAGAAAGTGTTTAATTGACCAAGAGCTGACTGAATGGGAGACCTGAGTTTTATTATTACCCAAATCAGCCTCAGAGAATTCAGGGGCTGTGGTTTTTCAAAGGTAGTTTGGAGGAAGGGATGGAAGTGGCTTGGCAATGGGTGCTGGCTGCTGTCTGGTTGCAGGTTTAATAGGGGTATGGGAAATGGTCTTCCTGCATGCTGAGTGGCTTCTGGGTGGGGCCACAGGAGTGGTTGGTGGGTCTGGGTAGAGCCATTAGTGTCAGACATGCAAAACCTGAAAAAGATATCTCAAAAGGCCAATCTTAGGTTCTGCAATAGTGATGTTATCTGCAATAGTAATTAAGGAAGTTGCATATCTTGTGACCTCCAGAATAAGGGCCTGCAAACTTTTCTGTCTACACCTTAGCAAAATACAGGTTCCTCTATCCTCCTAGCCTCCTGGACTCTCATTAGCTTTACAAAGGCGGTTGAGTTTTGGGGAAGGGCTATTATTATTTAAACTATAAACTAAATCTCTCCTAAAGTTAGCTTGGCCTAAGCCCAGGAATAATTAAGGGCAGCTTGAAGGCAAGAGAGGGTTGGCCAGATCAGATCTCCTTCACTGCCCTAATTTTCTCATTGTTATAATTTTCTTTTTTTGCAAAGGCAATTTCATGTATAAAGGAATTTCTTGGCTTTTCCGATAAAAGCAGGATATACCAGCATTGTGCTTTTTATGGAAGTATTAGAGACGAAGTTGCAACTCTTTCCAACCTTTATTGCTCCCTAAGTAGCCAGTCTGATTAGCAAAATTCTGGATAATTCTTCCCAATAAACAATAACATGTTTACTAGTGAGTATTGTTACTGTGTTAAATGCAACTGCTTACACATTGCAGAATATTTCTTGCATTCTTGGGCTCTTACCTAGGTGCCTGATTCACCTTCTTGCTGTATAGCTATCTCCAAGGAAGAAGGAAATCAGCCGGGACCTACCTTTTGCAGGTCCATTAAAGAAAGTATCCTCTCTGTTAAAGTGACTTGGTCATTTTTAGTCAGCTGCAGTTAATCAGACAGCCTATTACATTTCCCACTTTAATAGATTTCCCTATAGCATGGGACTTGTCCAATTGTCTAGCCCAACAGTAAAACTGAGGATTTGCATTTAATCACCATTTAGCTGTTGCCTATTTACGTGTATAAGCAAGAACACAGAGTGAGATCGTGAATGGTAGTTTGAATAGAAACACTGACTTTATTTAAAATGATGGAGTAGATTATACTTTGGCTTTTGGTTTTCTCACCTACCAGGAACATCTTCTAGTACAAATACGCTATCCATTAGTTAACCTATGATGAGAAATACTTTCACAGATGCAGAAAGAAAACATTTCTAGCTTTTTAATCAGAAAATATATTGCTTTTTAACTTTTGTAATTTTAGTTTTACATTTAGGGACTTCTCAATGTACGTAACAAAGGCAGCAATTCTATGTGAAAAATAGGAGCATTTAAAATATGTAAATCAGAAAAGAATATTTTTTTAATTTAGAATGTAACAGTAGTTCACTTATTTCCTCTATTCTTTTATTTACATTAATGTATAAATGACTGACATTTTGTTTTATTCTTATTTTTGGAGAAATGACACAAGATTACTGACTCACAAAATCTTGCCAAACTAGTGGTAATCATAGCAATGTCTAAGCTTTAGCTCTCATTGTGAGAAAAGAATATTATGCATTTGCAAACTGTATCCAAATGGAAGTGCTCATTACTCACACTTGGATAATTTATTTTATATAACATGCTACATGGCTATGATAAAAGAAAAGTGTTCTAACAGAAAACATACTAATCTTAACATACAAAAGTGTGTTTTTGGACTGACTTCTGATATTAGGAACAAACAAACAAAATGTGTTAATTTTGAGTTGAGCTTTATAGTGTGGCTCTATGCAAACTTTGTTACAATCATTTCCTCCATAATAAAGTAATAAGTTATCTTTGTTGGTGTTGCCCGTATATTTAGGAGTTAAAACATCCATAAAAATATCAAAGCCATGCCAAAATGTCTTCTTGTTAAGAAAACACATATTCTGTATCTAATCCAGTCAACTGACCTACCTAAGGCAATTTCTGATTTTTACACAGTAAGAAACAAGGCTGATTAGAAATTAAAAAAAAAAAAACTTTAAAATGTCATACATTTTTATATTGCATACAATATAGAAAAATGTGACTTTCACAAAAATGAAAAACAAGTATTTCTAAATATAATTTTCCTGTGATTAAGAAAATAGCTAGTTTTGCACATGAACCTAAATTATATATTTCTATAGATTTTTGCTTAAAATTTATGGCAAACTTCACACTATCTCAGTTAAAGCTCCATTCTTCATTATAAATCTGAACACATTAGAACCTTATGCTTGGCGGCCTGGTTTTAATAAGTAGAAGAAAAGGAGTGGGAAAGAAGTAAGGATGGGAATAAGGAGAGAGAAATAAAAAAAGAAATTTAGAGATAGTCATATAAAATGAGTTTGAATTTCCTGTGCTCCCATTGACTCTTCAGTTTTGTTACAAGAAAGACGTCCCGATCCAGACCCCAAGAGAGGGTTCATGGATCTCGCACAAGGAAGAATTCAGGGAGAGTCCGCGCTGCAAAGTGAAGGCAGGTTTATTAAGAAAATAAAGGGACAAAAGAACAGCTACTCCATAGACAGAGGAGCCCCAAGGGCTGCTGGTTGCCCATTTTTATGGTTATTTCTTTATAATATGCTAAACAAGGAGTGGATTATTCATGTCTCCCCTTTTTAGACCATCTAGGGTGACTTCCTGATGTTGTCATGGCATTTGTAAACTGTCATGGTGCTGGTAGGAGTGTAGCAGTGAGGACAACCAAAGGTCACTCTCCTCGCCATCTTGGTTTTGGTGGGTTTTGGCCAGCTCCTTTACTGCAACCTGTTTTATCAGCAATGTCTTTATGACCTGTACTTTGTGCTGACCTCCCATTTTACCCTGTGACTTAGAATGCCTTAACCGTGTCGGAATGCAGCCCGGTTAGGTTTTAGCCTCATTTTACCCAGCTCCCGTTTAAGATGGTGTTGCTGTGGCTCACACGCCTCTGACAGTTTCACATTCCAGTCTCTGCCTGTCTTCCTTCTGTGCCTAGCTAGAAAGAAAGGCTTGGAATTTTCTTGGAATGCTTAAGCCCATTTAGAATAGGCTTTTTAATTATTTGCAATTAAAGGAATATTAATTATCATTATGATATATTTACAATAAACTGAATAATTATACTTTAAGTTAGCAATAGTTACGTTTTCAGAAAAATTCTATAGCTGTAATTTAAAAAAGAGAAAGAGAAGTGCACCAACGACACCATATGTCAAAAGATAGATATAAGTTGAAATGTGTTAGAACAAATAGAAAGGTATTGGGAAAACTGGATCCCATTAGCATTTTCTGCATTCCTTTGGTGATAGCAAATTAATTCAGTACAGAAACCATAGATGAAAAAGTTTCTATGCCTGTGTGCTGACCAGATCTCTCTGCCCATGCGACTTCACTTTTTTAGAATCAATTGGTCATAATCTCTTAGTGGAAGTGGTACTTTTTAAAATCAAATTATCAACTTTATATGTATTGAGAAGATTGTTTAACCTTCAAAAGCAAACATATGACCAGGCCCAGTGGCTCACGCCTGTAATCCCAGAACTTTGGGAGGTCAAGGCGGGTGGATGGCTTGAGCTCAGGAGTTTGAGACCAGCCTGGGCAACATGGGGAAACCTACAAAAAATACAAAAATTAGCCAGGAATTTTGGTGGGAGCCTATAGACCCAGCTACTCAGGAGGCCGAGGTGGGAGGATGGCTGGAGCCTGGGAGGTGGAGGTTGCAGTGAGCCGAGATCGTGCAACTGCATTCCAGCCTGGACTCAAAAAAAAAAACCAAAAACAAAAAACAAAAGAAAACAAAAAAGCAAGCATATGAGGAATATAAATGAATTGGTGACTTTTTTAAGGATAAATTGAGGCTCTGTGATTCACTACTCTTGCATTTTCTAGATTACAGAATAAAGAGGTCTTTTATAGCAATCTTTTGTTTTTTTTTCCTCAAAACTAAGACAAGGAATCAGTCCCAGTTAGCCACTGGCCACTGTTCGTGTGTGTGTGCGTGTGTGTGTGTGTGTGTGTGTGGACATTTTACTGTAATGATTCATTAGGGATTTCATTAAAAGGAATGTGAATTGGCAATGAAGCCATATTCCATAAGGATTCAGCAAGAGAGACTATGTATGCTATGAAGCAGCAACATTAGCTGGAATTATTTCCCTTTCTATAAAGAATCTCCTAAGATACATACCTCCAAATAAATAAATTCATTTATTAAGATAATGTTTATAACGTAGAATGAAAACCTCTTCTGTAGGACCCAATAGGATTTTTAAAAAAATAATTGAGGTGATGTAAGAGTGTGAAAAATCAGGGTTAGTATCCTGTTTGTAAAGCTGTGTTATCTGATATTATGGGTGAGAATTTTGTTTATTCTTAATCTTGGGAAGGACATTTTTTCTTTACCAAGTCAAAGGCTATTTGAATATTGATCAATCCTATTTCGGGAGTCTGAGATTTAAAGCTGTAGTCACTCATTGTCCCTATTTTTCCCCCTAATTTTAAAGGACGTGTGTTCTACGGAAAAACTAATCTCTTCTGTTTATTCGGTTACTTTAAACTTCAAAAAGCACACATCTATATACAAGCTATCTCTGGAGACTGGGGCCTCCTAATTAAAACATTTTTAGGCAGGAAAAATGAGATAGTGAATTGAGACACTGTGGGGTCAGAGGTTCAAATATCCATTTCTAGATCTATTATATCTTAATCTCTTTCCAAAAGCTATTCAAATGAAGAGCTCCCTATTGGTATCAATAATAGATTATTCATTTTAGTTTTGAAAATATACATCTGCTTCTAAGAATACAAAATAACGTACTCTGTTTTGTGTTGGCTATATTTAATATCTCTTAGATTAAAACTGTTCATAAAAAAGTAAGGGCAAGCCTTTCAAACTTATTTACTAAAAGTTTCATCCTTTTTATGTAATTTAAATGGATTTACTAAAGTTTATTTACTAAAATAAAATGTAGTGAACATCTCTTGTTTTTGACAACACATATTCATTTACCTTTCTTTCCTTACAATAAAAAAAAGAAGACAAAAAAGGAAACAAACGAAAAGAAGACACTTCAATGTTCTGAAAACAGTTATCTAACCCATTTATATGGGGGAAGTGGACAACCCCAGCTACAAAGTCAGTCCTGATTGGTGTAATAATTAGTGTATCCTATCTTACAGGACAAAAGGCATGACTCACGAATGGTTTATGTGACCTAATTTAGGCCATAGAGGTCCAGACGTGGGGGACCTCTCCATTGTTGGAAAGCTATGATTTATCTTCTCCTGCATGGGAAGCTTTGAGAAGGTGAGAAGGGTTCAGCATTAAGGGTATCCTGATTGAGCATGAGACCAGCACAGAGGACATCAGAAAGCAGAGGAACAAGCGTCTTGGTGACATCATTCAGCTCCACAAGCAAGAATGGTGAAGCAATAAGTCCATGGTTTGCTTTAAGCAAGTTAGATTTTTCATTCCTGAAAAACGATTTTGGAAGGACTTCTACCACTTAAATTGTTATTAACAATATTAGTAAGAAAACAAGAGAAAAATTTGTAAATCTAAGGAGATAAGTTTTATTTATAGGCCGGGCGTGGTGGCTTACGCCTGTAATCCCAGCACTTTGGGGGGCTGAGGCAGGGGGATCATGAGGTCAGGAGTTTGAGACCAGCCAGCCAAGATGGTGAAACCCTGTCTCTACTAAAAATACAAAAATTAGCCGGGTGCAGTGGTGGGTGCCTGTAATCCCAGTTACTTGGGATGCTGAGGCAGAAGAATCGCTTGAACCCAGGAGGTGGACGTTGCAGTGAGCTGAGATCGTGCCACTGCACTCTAGCCTGAACAACAGAGTAAGACTCTGCCTCAAAAAAAATTATTTATATATTATTTGGGATAATAAAGAGAAGATTGAAGAAACAAAAAGTAGAATATATATAGGTAAATGTTTGTTACAGATGCACAGGTTATCTCATAATGCAGTTATAAACTATAAAACCTCAGGGATTGAAATACTACAAACCATAAAAAAAGAACGTTCAATTAATTATTTAAAAGTCACATATTTATTTGGTTATGTGAATTTTGAATAAAGTTAATTTATTTTTTTCTGTTAGCATCTGCCATCTTTAGAGGGCTAAAATAGTACATCTAATTTTTTATTCAAAATTCACAAAACTAAATACAGGTAAATAACATTTACCTAATTCAAGTTTATAGAATTTTTTTTCTAAATTTGTGTATTCCAAGGTTAAGTATCAGTGGTATGCCTTTAAAGAAAACTCTTGGAGAACCAACAACAACAAAAAACACATGAAATAAAACCTCTTCTATTTGTATGTTTCCTGGTATCAATGTTGTGAATGCTCCTACCATGGCTGGTTGCAAGCTACCAATGTGATGCCACTAATTGCAGAGTTAGTGAGATATGCCCAGTGGGCTCTCCTATGCTGGAATGGAGGCTCCAGAACACATGAGAAAAGAACTAATTTTTTTAAAAGTAAAATTGAATTCAAACAATAAAAGATGATTACATGGTATTTGAATATAAAATTAAGAAATATATTTTTACAAGGAAGACAAGGTATTATTTATTTCAAAGCATTAGATCCTGCATCATATTCTGATTCTTTAGCTGAAAGAGGACATATTAAATTATTATGTACATATATAGTATTATACATGTATAATCGATGTAATAATAATATTTATCACTATTGTCAAGATCTAGGAAAAATTTGAGATTTTACCCAGTTCATAAGCGAATAAAAAAGTCTGTCACTCACAGTTTCTTGGACACTGGCAGAAGACCAGCATTTCTTGGGGCAGGGCCAATAGACTTTATTTATAAGGCACAGTAAACAGAATCATTGTCAAAAAATACGTGTCAGTTTGTTTTCCCCTCAAGTCTAACAGGGTGACACACGGGTCCCAGGTAGATGTCTGCATGTGTAGTAGGTGATGTTACACAAGAGGGAAACTCAGCTTAGGGAACTCACATCTTTTATAGCAGGCAGTAAGTATGCCTGCCATTTGCTCAGGCAGGAAACTGTATCTTCTTCAACTGGTAAACAAACATTCTTGAAGAGATACTCTGGAACAAAAGGCAGTCGGTGCCTTTGCTTACAAGATGTATAGAGGCTCAAAGACAGAATTGTTTCCCAAATTCTATAACACACAATTATTGTTATTCACAGTAATTATGTGTTAGAAAGTCACTGCAAACACTGAATAAATAAATATTGAACAACTGCTAACAGAATAAATACAGATAGGCTCCTGTTAGCCTTTGATCACATTTTTATCAACCAATTAATATATAAACTTGTTGTATGTGTCTTTCTGATTAATGACACCTTATTTAATATATATTGTTGATTTATTAACATTGAACTAACAGCCAACAGCACTATAACTTATGCTTAGACAAAAGCTTTTATTTTTTCTGTATAAGGCACATCGCAGATTTCTTAGGAACACTACCTTTACCTTGCTATGTTTGGGGACATTTGAACCAGTTAAATCACCAACAAACAGCACACAAATTTGAAAAATGTGCTACTAAGCAGTCTGTGAGCAGTCCACTTGTTTATAATATGAGAGCTAAAGAACAAAGGCAGACCATCATCAACTTCAGTTGGAAATGGGAGCACTGTGTGACTCAAACGTTTCACCACTGTGCATGTACCCAAATGACCACTAAATCACTGAGAATATTACTTATGGTTATAAATACATTTTAAGAAGCAGGTAAATTTGTAAACATAAAATCCACAAATAGTGAAGATCAATGCATACTGTTGCAGTATAATAAGAATACAAATTATAGTGTGAAGAAAGTATTTGTCACTGACTCAGCTCTTATTTATCCATATGACATTATGCAACCATATGTATCTAGCATCTCCTGTTGAGTTAGTTGAGAATGAAGGTGATCAAAAGTAAAACATGTGTAGTGTCTGCTGCAATGTTCATAATCTGTGGTTGATAAATCAAGTGAATACATTCTTATTGTCTAAGTGATATAGCAACATGGGATGGTAACCATAGAGGCATTGAGAAAGCAGGAAAAGTCACCTTTATAGGAAGAAGGGAGAGGTCTATATTAAATGAAGTTTTCAAAAAGTTTGATTTT
The DNA here is from genome assembly GCF_028858775.2 of Pan troglodytes. Lineage (NCBI taxonomy): Eukaryota > Metazoa > Chordata > Mammalia > Primates > Hominidae > Pan > Pan troglodytes. Next base: position 91,157,341 of record NC_072412.2, on the reverse strand, counting down.
AATTTATGTCTCAAAATACTAAGACAGAGATAGTCTTGAAGACACTATAGTAAGAAGAAAGAGCAAAGGCAAAAATTGTTGGCTAAGTTTTGTGAAATTTCTTTTTTTTTTTTTCTTGAAACAGAGTCTCGCTCTGTCGCCCAGGATGGAGTGCAGTGGCGCGATCTCGGCTCGCTGCAAGCTCTGCCTCCTGGGTTCACGCCATTCTCCTGCCTCAGCCTCCCGAGTAGCCAGGACTACAGGCTCCTGCCACCACGCCCAGCTAATTTTTTTGTATTTTTAGTAGAGACGGGGTTTCACCATGTTAGCCAGGATGGTCTCGATCTCCTGACCTCGTGATCCGCCCGCCTCGGCCTCCCAAAGTGTTGGGATTACAGGCGTGAGCCACCGCGCCCAGCCGTGAAATTTCTGGTACAAGGAAAATGGAAGTTGAAGTTTGAAAAAAATTTAAAGGTAAAAACAGAAAGAAATGGAATTCTTAATTAATAGCAATTTCTGAACCTGAACTATTAGTTTTGCTTTTAAAATATATCTCAACCCTCTTACTTCTACCTCAGTGACTTCACTTCATGTGTTCTGGCCATTCTCATTTCCTAAAGAAACCATTGTAATTCTATCCTAATATGAATCCTGGCCTCCATTCTTATTTCTTTTATAATTTTTGATACTCAGATACATTGCATACCATAAAATTCACACTTTTAAAATGCACATTCAGTCCTTTTTATAATATTCACAAAATTGGGCAATTATCACCATTTTCTAATTCCAGAATATTGGCATAATCGCAAAAAGAAATCCTGTATCCATTAGCAGACATTCTCTGTGTTGCCCTTTCCTCAGTTCCTGGCAACTAATAACGTACTTACTGTCTCTATGAATTGCTCTGTTAGGACACTTCACATTAATGGAATTGCAGCTTCTGTATTTGGCTTCTTTAACTTACCATGGTGTTTTCAAGGTTCATCTATGCCTATAGCACATATCAGTACTTTTCCCTGTTACTAAAAAATAATCAATTGTATGGATATACCCTGGATATATCCATTCATTATTTGGCAGACATTTGGGTAGCTCCCACTTTTTGGCTATTATAAATAATGTTGCTGTGAATAGTAGAATGTTTTCTTTTTCTTGTGGACATATGTTTACTAATCTCTTGGATAACTACTTGGTAAAGGAAGTGCTGGGAAACATGGTAACTCTATGTTTAACATTTGAGAAACCTACTCCATTCCTGACATTCAATTTAGCAATGTTGTGAAACAAGAAATAGAGTGAGCTGGGGCAGCATGTTCCATCGATCCTGTTAAGTGCCGCTGACATGGAGCTACTCTGGCGATTGTTTCAGTGTTAAGTGTAAGCTGTGTTTCATTGAGAATACCACAGCCTGCAGAAAAGACTGCATCACTGATTTTATTTAGAACCTGAGTGTGTCCGCCCTGAAGTGATTAAAGAAAACTTGCTTCTGCAAGTGATTGGCCACCTATTGAAATATGAGAATACTACCACTGTTCTGTACCTAAACAAATAGGTTACAATGTCAAAATATTTTGGAATAAAGAGAGATAATCAAGTGCATTATTTTGTTATGTGCCTTGTTGCATAGAGATTTGCTATTATAGATATAGTTTTAGTCATTCAGGTTGTATTTATATTTTTCAATATTTCCAAAAGAATAATCTTACATAAAGAAGATATCTTTAAGTCTTTTATAGAACTTTCTATCTGGTGTTAATATTGTGTGTATTAGCTTAATTTTATTGTAAAACCTTACTGTTTAAAACCTTTTGGCTGGGCGCAGTGGCTAACAGGTGTAATCTCTGCACTTTGGGAGGCCAAGGCTAGCAGATCGCTTGAGCTCAGGAGTCCAAGATCAGCCTGGGCCACAGGTGTTGCCAATGATGTAATACATCTTAATGATATGTAATGAACTTTTAATCTGAAATGAATGTAAAAAATAATGTTAATATTCATCTTATTCTAAGAATTTATGTCTTATCTTACAGAAATGTTCCATTTGTTGAAGTATTACGAAAGAGAGCTCTGATCAAGAGGAAGAGACTTCAAACTATGAAATTTGAAACAGAAATATCAAAAATTTTCACTGAATGAACTGTATCTCTGGAGAGATTTCAGGAGTCCTTTGAAGGAACCTGCCAGAAAGAGGAAAATACTTGACCAGTATAACCTCAAAAGTGAGTACAAAAGCAAAATACCAAATATTTTGTTACTCCTTTTTATTCGTCACAAGTAATTATTTTATTAGTTTTATTAGGAAAATACATAAGGAACGCCTACTACAAACCAGACATTCTGCTAGATACTGAACAAAACTGGTGTAGTCTATGCCTTCATGGAGTTGTGGTGTCCGTGACATAATATAGTCGTCTGTGTGAACACATAATTACAAATTATATGATATTACAATGCACGTTCATGAAAGTCCTCATACAAAAAACTCAATGGGATTCTTATTTGGATTGAGAGATCAGGGAAAACCACCCGTTAGAAGTTACACTTCATTTGACAGTGAAGAAATATGAGTAGAAGTTCTCCTGAAACTATTGAAAAAATTTATATCTGAGCAAGAAAGATGCTGTCACCATTGCAGGATTAGAGAAGAGATCCTATAATTGTAGCACAGTAATTGAAGGAAAGAATAGTACAAGAGATAGATGGGAGCAAGGAAGGTACTTCCTAATAAGAGTCCTGCTAATTAGGGGTTTGTATTTTATTATATGTCAAAGGGACAACAACTAAGGTTTAATAGTGACACGTGATCAATCATTTTTAAAGATGACAGTAGAAATGAGAGAGTCTATAGTCTGGATAGTTGACATGATAGAAAACATAGAATGACGACTGCCACTAAACTTCCAAGTTGCCATTCCAAGTAATGTTAGATGATTCTGGAACTGGGAGGCTTCAAACTACATTTTTCCTTTGCTAGTGGCCTTCTGCAAGGTTCTACCAACAGAAGGCATCAGGGTGCTTAGAATACAAGCAAAGGGAAATCTTCCCATCTGCATCACCTGGAAAATAGGCACTTCACCCAGGCGACAGTTGGTTCCAGTTTCTAGCTTCTTTTCAAGCTCTCAAAGAACCAGCCTCATTGGGCTTTCCTGGTAGAGAAGATTCCCCTTCTCAGATGTTTGAGTCCAGCTCCTCTTCTGAGTTCCTGAGGTACCAGCACCAACTGGGCAGGTTCTCTTCTTTATTGTGTGACTTCCATGAGGATCTACCTCTAAACTTTATATTCTAATAACCAGAACGATTTCCCTTTGTTTCTCCAGCTCTACAGGTGGGAGTCACTCTCTACAGTAGTGATTTCTGCACTACTTCAGTATCCTCTGTTAGCTTGTATAGTTCTTTAAATCCTCCTACACCTGTTTAACTAATTTTTATATAAAATTCTCTTTATTAAAATAATTTCAGTGGTAGAAAAATATCTTTATTGTGTGCAATTATGCTGTATGTTGCAGGGTGTTCAGCATTTTTGTTATCTCTATAAAATAATGAACTGTTCCTCTGACAACTTATAGTGATAAGCAAAACACTCCCACACAGTTCAAAACTCACTTCTAAGGGAGTCAATATGCATTTAGAACCAAATAATGGTTCCAACAGACAAAGAGAGACCGTAGATGGATTTAAGATAAATTATGGTAGTAGACTTAATGGAACATAATCTTGAATTCAATTTGGAAATTCTTAATGAGGGAAGATTCTACCATCAGCCACTAGGTGAATAGAGAGGTGTCGTCTACTGAAAATGGAAAGTTAGAAGCAGAAGCACATTCAGAAATTGAAATAAAGTGCATATTTATTTGATATTAGTTTTGAAATGCCTATATAAGACCCTTGCAAAAATTTCAAATGCTCTCGACATTTGAATATGCAGTTATGGAAATCAGATGTAAGGTCCACACTGAGATAAACCTTTAGGAATTGTTATCTTAAAGTTATCAGTTCAAGGTTGAGATTGCATGGGATCCTCAAGAAAGGTTATTAGATAACAAGAGAAGACAGACCTCTAAAGAAAGGGAACAGCCACGTGTCAGTTAGAGGAAGTCAGCATGAGAGAATGAGACCAAGAAGCCAGAGAGACAGAAAAAAAAGCAAAACAATGACTTTAAAAAATTTCACGTATTATTCCAGGAAATTAAAGATAATAAAGAAGAGTAGAAAATGAAAATATGTAGCATATGGCTGAGAAAACAAGATGAAAGACATCTATTGTATTTTGAACCTAGAGTTCAAGCTTCCATATATATTTTTGTTGTTGTTGGAGTGCCTGGGATTGGATAACATGGAAGAAAAGTTAAAGGAGATTGAGGACTGTGCCATGCAACAATAATAAACACACTTTTTAGGTTTGTTTTTATGGCTAGTCTGTCTGAGTCTATGAAGTGGTTCAGGCATTTTAAATTTAAAAATATATATCTTTAATAACCTGAATTGTTTTAAGTAGATCCAGGAAAAATGAACTGGGCTAAAGAACCTCATGGCCAATGTGTCCAGACAACACTAGATTATCTGTTCTATAAAATATACTTGTAAAGAAACGAGACAAATTAAGGTGACAAAATGGTTATCAAAATGAAACTACATATATATATGTGTATATATATATACATATGTATATATACATATATATACACATATATACATATATATGTATATGTATACACATATATATACATATATATACACATATATATGTATATATATATACACATATATATGTGTATATATACATATATATGTGTATATATATACATATATACGTATATATATGTGTATATATATACACATATATATAGCAAATAACCATTTGCTATATGGTTAGCAAAATGAAAGGCTCCAGTGAAGGGTATACTTTGTCAAATATTATATATAAAATAACTATTGCAAGTTAGTTTCAATGTATTACTTTTTCAGTTAGCATCTTTTGTGGGGGTAAATTTTCTTATTCTTGATCAGTATTTTTACTCTAAATATAACACTCATGTCACTGTCTAAATATTACAACAGAAAGAAAGCATAGACTCCAAAACATAAAAGCCAAGTCACTGGGTAATCTATTTAGGTGAAATTATTTTTAATATACTCAGTACTGTCTCTAGCAAGAAGAAAAATGGAATTTGCTTGGATATGTTCTAATAAATATCAATGCAATTACCTACAGGGTTTGCGAAGTATCTATGACTAAATGTGTGGGTGTGAATTAAGCCAAATAATTTGAAAAGTTAAATTACATTTTTGAGACAGGTCATTAATTCTCACAGGCCAAGTGAATACTTTTACACTAAATCAAACTTTCTCTGCTATTTCTAAGAAATAATAGGCAACTTAAAACTAAAAGCTATCTAGCTATTAGCGCAATCTGGTTCATGATTCATGACTCCATAATTTAACCTGGTGGGAAGATTTTAAGAATACACATATAGAAAAAGTTAAATAATTACTGGATTATTAACACAACTTTCTGTGCATTTATATACCAAGACCAACATTGTTATCTGAATGTGTAACCTACAAGGAGCTGGTTCCTAGACTATACCTGAAATGGAGAGGTCAGCAATCTTTTACATTTCTACAATGAATGATTTTGTGAATGATTTTGTAAATTATATTATTTTACAATGAAAATTTCTTTGTTCATTTCAGAATAATTATCTTTATACTGCAATCAGACAAGATATTGTTCAGTTTAAACATAATTAAAGCCAGAGTTATTAGCAAAGTGTTTGGATAAAAACTATCCTTTTTTGTGTGTGCCCATACTGAACAAAAATAGAAAGTCACGACCATTATTAAATGCATAATGCTTTCTAATTTTATGATAATTTTAGTTGTCCAGATGTTATACCAAAAATAAACTCATTTGAAGCAATATAATAATTTAGAAGAGTTTAGACTATATGTAGCATTACTATTCAATGATTTTTTTCCTAATCTTAAAATACTATATCATTGGGAAAGGGAAGATATTATTCTTCCAGGAATTTTTTTTTTTATGTACTTTGTGACACGGTACCGGTAAGTAACAAAGAATATATTTAATGAAAGGTATGTTCCAATTTCTAGTCTGGAAAGAATATGTTTAATTCATTATGACTTGAACAATACTGAGATTTTTATAAAGTGAGGATATTATTCTACAAACAATGTAGAAATTATGTAAAAATTGGAGGCTATTTTTTGTAATAAAACCAATAGCTTCCTGATTATGTTATAAGCATCCTAATAATATATATATGACTTAGATAGCATTAATAAATTGAATAATATATTCCAAATGATTAGTGTTGGTGAAAATATATAGGATTTGGGCTTTAGATGATTAGAGAAATTTTCACAAAATTGAGAGAACTGGTCTGGTTTTTAAATAGCAAGAAACAAGATCAAAAGGATGGAGGATATCAGTATTTCCAAAAATATGTAGAAACTTTCAGTTGTTTGTTGTGAGTGGTCAGGAAGGAATAAAAATACTTGATTGGAGTGAAAAATATTTTAAAAATTAGATGAGGTGCATCTGTGACTAGAACTCAATGGCAGGGGCCTAAGATACCAGATAAGGTTATTTAAATCTATTGTTTTTATCCAACAGGTAATAAGGTGTTGGTGTAGGTTGTAATCAGGAATGTGGCATGATAAGCAAGAGTTTTAGAAACATTTATCCAGTGGTATTAGATAAAATACATTATGTTACTATTTATGACAAAGGAGAATTAAAATGTAGATCCCTGTGGTCTATGAACAGCATGTGGCATGGAAAGGCTCACAAAGTGAAAATAGAGAGTCCTCTATTGTTGGAACTCAACACTGAGAAAGCCTGCTATAGTGCTTTATCATGCATGGACCTTGATACTGGGAGATTGTCAGGGAGGAAATAGGCTCAGAAATTTTAAAAAGAATAGACTGTTGCTTCAGGGGAATTTTTCTAGGAGAGCTGTCAAAATAAATATGAAACTTGGAATCCTATAAACTATGTTTCCTTGGCACAGAGATGGTAGGTGAATAATAAATATCCATCTATCTGCCAGTTTGGGCTGATAACAAGTTTCACTAACTTGGATGCCCACTCAAACCTTAGCTTTATATATTCTTTGGTGGTTTTGACTATATCATTATTCAGTTATTGTAATAAATCAACTGTATATATTATGCCATACTATCAAGTGTATGTAATTACTTTCTATATTCTTTGATTTTCATAGTTTACTACTTTATCTAATTTTTAACAACATATTTTTTATTCCCTAATGATAAAGCAAATGAAACACAATCTTTAAGAAAGTCAAACCAGTGGCTCACTCCTGTAATCCCAGCACTTTGGGAAGCCGAGGTAGGCAGACACAAGGTCAGGAGATCCAGACGATCCTGGCCAACATGGTGAAACCCTGTCTCTACTAAAAATACAAAAATTAGCTGGGTGTAGTGGTGCGTGCCTGTAATCCCAGCTACTCAGGAGACTGAGGCAGGAGAATCAGTTGAGCCAGGGAGGTTGTAGTGAGCTGAGATCGCGCCATTGCACTACAGCCTGGCGACAGAACAAGACTCCTCTCAAAAACAAAACAGAAAGTCAAACCAGCTACCTTCAATGTTAAGCATCTCCTTATTTAACACAGTACCATAAAAATACATGTTATGATTAAAGTATATTATTTTGACTCTTTTATCTCTCTGTTTATAGGAAGTTTGTGGAAATATTATACAGCAATTAAAAAGGCATATAAGTGCTCAATTTTACACAATAACTTAGACAACTTATTTATGAGTATCTCACAAAATTTGAGGAATCGGGGAGTAAATATTTTTGTAGCAAATTTGCTGAAATGAAACAACAGAATTGAATGCATTAAAGAGCAATTGTTACACTTTATGTCAATTTCAAATACACAAAATTTTAAAAATTCATGTTAATATTAATATACTTCAACCTTATAAGTTATTGAGAAGAATAATATAAGATCTATATATGCTTTACCAAAATTTAACAAATTTTAATATTTCATAATCTCTTACACATATACATATATAGATCTTTCAAATACTTCAGCTACTATTTATTTATATATCTATATATAAAGATATATGTATACCATATTTATATAACTATTCACATATACATTATATATATATATATATATATATATAAATTTCCCAGTTTTAGAATTCATGATATGGAAACCATGCATACCTCAGTATGAATTGTCTAACCTTATTTTCCTATATAGTCACAGAAGCATTATTGTATCTAAGAAAATTAGCTATAATCCTCTAAAAATTGAGAATAATGTTAAAGTGTAATTTAATTTGGTTTACGTATTCAAACAAGCTCCTTTGACTATTGCCTTCAAAATACCTTTTACAGCAGCAGTTGCTGCTACCACTGCTACTGCTTTCTCCTTTTTCTCTTACTTTTCTAATTCAAGATATGCCCATTGCATTTGGTTGTTACTTTTTGTTGTTGTTGCACGTTCTCAGCTCACTGCAACCTCCGCCTCCCAGGTTCAAGCGATTCTCCTGCCTCACCCTCCCAAGTAGCTGGGATTACCACCTGGTTAATTTTTGTATTTTTAGTAGAGATGGGATTTTGCCATGTTGGCCAGGCTGTTCTCAAACTCCTGACCTCAGATGATCCACCCATCTTAGCCTCCCATAGTGCTGGGATTACAGGCATGAGCTACCATGCCCGGCCTTATTTATCTTTAATGTAGTTTAATCTAGATTAATACCCTAGGTTTATATGTTTAAATAAAATTACTTTATTAAAGAATCCAGATTAAGCATCTTGAAGTATATTCTACATTCAGTATTTTAAAGATTATTTCCTCATGTCAGATGTAGTTTTACCAGTTTTGTGTAGCAGAAATATTTTGTAAGAAACACAATGCAAGTTTTGCCAGTATTGGTAATTATAGATTAGATCACTGACATGAGGGGCAACAAATCTCTATTTAGAAGGTACATTTTCCCCCTGTGTATTAGTAATCTCTCAGGAGACATATTTAAAACCTTGTGAATAACTTATTTCTCACCAACATTTCATACAATGGTTTTAGCATCTACTGATAATTGCAGGTAGAATTTGTTGTTTTACAGGGTATTTCAAAAGTGATTTTTTTAATTTCAACATTTTCTATATTTATTAGCCAGCAATTTTCTCTAAAGATGAACTTTTGATGTTGTTTCTTTGTCTCCCTGTGTCTCATTATCAATAGTCATTATACATTTTAATATACTTCTTAAAAATTTAGTATATTATCATCCAATTGTTGTCATTATTTTTAATATAAAAATAGTCTCAACTGTTGTCCAGTGAGTTTCTTCGAATCACTTCCCGTGGCTGTATGACTATTTCATGTATTTTTTAAGATGACGAATATTCCTCTTTTTTTTTTTTTGAGACAGGAGTCTCTCTGTCACCCAGGCTGGAGTGCAGTGGCGCGATCTCAACTCACTGCAACCTTGGCCTCTAGTGTTCAAGGGATTCTCGTGAGTCAGCCTCCTGTGTAGCTGGGACTACGAGCACATGCCACCATGCCCAGCTAATTTTTGTATTTTTTTTAGTAGAGATGGGGTCTCACCATGTTGGTCAGGCTGGTCTCAAACTCCTCAAGTGATCAGCCCACCTGAGCCTCCCAAATCGCTGGGATTTCAGGTGTGAGCCATTGCACCCACCCTAGATGAAGAACATTCTTAATGTACAATTAGTTTTGATTCAAATTAACACAAATAGAGAGTTTACCTGATTTTATAAATATATATATATATATGAATTTTATTATTGAATAGTGCACTGTACTCAGTCAAATCACTAAGATTGCTGTCCAGGAACGTGTGTAGGAATTTGCATAGAGGAATTTAGTATTTGAGGGGCACTTAACCTAAGTGGGTGTTTTATCTGCTCTACTAATTTTGTGAAGCATTTCTTTTACCCATGTGACATAGTTTGGGTCTGTGTCTCCACCCAAATCTCATGTGAAATTGTATATCCCAATGTTGGAGGAGGGACCCGGTGGGAAGAGACAGGATCATGGGAGCTGATTTCCCCCTTACTTTTCTCATGCTGGTGAGTGAGTTCTCACAAGACCTGTTCCTTTAAAAGTTTGTGGCACCTTCCCCGCTAACTTCCTCCTGCTCTGGCTATGTAAGATGTGCTTCCTTCCTCTTTAACTTCCACTACGATTGTAAGTTTCCTGAGGTTTCCCCAACCATTCTTCCCCTACAGCCTGCAGAACTGTGAGTCAATTAAACCTCTGGTTTATAAATTACCAGTCTCAGGTAGTACTTTATAGCAATGTGACAATAGACTAATACAGAAAATTGGTATTAGAGAAGTGGGCCATTGCTATAAAGATGCCTGAAAACGTGGAAGCAACTTTGGAACGGGTAATGGACAGAGACTGGAAGAGTGTGGAGGGCTCAAAAGAAGACAGAAATGTATGGGGTAGTTTGGAACTTCCTAGAGATTTGTTAACTTGTTGTGACCAAAATGCTGATAGTGATATGGACAATGAAGTCCAGGCTGAGGAGGACTCAGATGGAGATCAGGAACTTATTGGCAACTGGAGCAAAGGTCACTCCTGCTACGCTTTAACAAAGAGACTGAGTTAATGTGCCCCTGCTCTAGAGATCTGTGGAAATTTCAACTTGTGAGACATGAGTTAGGGTACCAGGCAGAAGAAATCTCTAAGCAGGGAAGTATTCAAGAGGCAGCCTGGCTGCTCTAAAAGCGTATGTTTTTGTTCATAAACAAAGAAATGACCTTAAACTAGAACTTGTATTTAAAAGGGAAGCAGAGCATAAAAGTTTGGAAAATTTGCAGTCTGATCATGTAGTAGGAAAAAAAGAAAAGCCCATTTTCTGGGGAGGGTTTCAAGCTGGCTGCAGTTAATAACTGAGGCAATGGGGAAAATGCCTCCAAGGTATTTCAGAGACCTTCACGGACGCCTCTCCCATCACAGGCCTAGAAGCCGAGGAGGGAAGAATGGTTTCGTGGGCCAGGCCTAGGGCCCTGCTGCCCTGCACCACCTGGGGACACTGCTCCCTGTGTTCCAGCTGCTCCAGCTTCAGCCATAGCTAAAAGGGCCCCAGATACATCTCGGGCCACTGCTCCAGAGGGTGCAAGCTGGAAGCTACCAAGGATTCCATGTGGTGTTAAGCCTGCAGATGCACAGAGGTCAAGAGTTGAGGCTTGGGAGCCTCTATCTAGATTTCAAAGGATGTACAGAAAGCCTGGATATCCAGGCACAAGTCTGCTTCAGGGACAGAGCCTTCATGGAAAACTTCTACTAGGGCAGTGCAAATGGGAAATGTGGGGTTGGAACCCCACACAGTGTCCCCACTGGGGCAATAGCTAGTGGAGCTATAAGAAAAGGGTCACCATCTGTCCCCCAGAACCCAGAAATAATACCTCTACTGACAGCTTGCACTGTGTACCTGGAAAAGCCACAGGAGCTCAATGTCAGCCTGTGAAAGCAGTTAGTGGGGTCTGTACTTTGCATAGTCACAGGGGTAGAGCTGCCCTAGGCCTTAGGAGCCTACCTCTTGCATCAGTGTGGCATGGATGTGAGACATAGAGTCAAAAAGAGATTATTTTGGATCTTTGAGATGTAATGACTGCTCTGCTGGGTTTTTGTGAGAAAGCATTTTAAATGGTCCATTTTCAAGGTATGATAAATCTAAGTACTGGCAGCCAGTCTGCAAAACGTAACAAACTGCATGGCTCGTGCACCTAGAAGGTCACAATAAGCAAATAGAATGCAGAGGAGGGGTCAGCCCATAAAAAGGAAGAAAGATTCTTTATTGGGAAATGGAAACTTAAGTGGAGAAGGGGAGCAGGGTATAACCTTTTAGGGGGATAATGAAACTTGACCTCTGGGAAGACTGTAAACCCATAGCACTCAACCAATGAGGAACTAGGGGAGGGACTTGCATGCTAGTAGATAAATTACCACTTGTGACTGTCCCGGGTGTGCCTGCCCATCAGACACACAATCTTGCAAGACGGTTATTAAACAGTCTCACTTTAGCTGTTCTTCGTGCCTCTAAGTCCATTCTTTGGGTTTGGATGGGTGACTGTGTTTCTCACAGTTTTGGACTTGCATGGGGCCTGTAGCCCCTTGGTTTTGGCCAATTTTTCCCCTTTGGAAAGTGAGCATTTACCCAATGCCTGTACCCCCATTGTATCTTGGAAGTAACTAGTTTTTTATTTTACAGGCTCATAGATGGAGGGACTTGTTTCGTCTCAGAGGAGACTTTGAACTTTGGACACTTGAGTTAATTCTGGAATGAGTTAAGACTTGGGGGATTGTTGGGAAGGCATAATTGTATTTTGAAATGGGAGAGGGACATGAGATTTGGAAGAGGCCAGGGGCAGAATAATGTGATTTGGGTCTGTGTGCCTGCCCAAATCTCATGTCAAATAGTAATCCCACTTTTGCAGAAAAGGCCTTGTGGGAGGTGATTGGATCAGGGGTGCAGACTTCTGTCTTGCTGTTCTTGTGATAGTGAATGAGTTCTCACAAGATCTGGTTGTGTAAAAGTGTGTAGCACTTTTCCCTTTGTGCTCTCTGTTGTGCTCCACCACGGTAAGACATGCTTACTTCCCCTTTGCCTTCCACCACTATTGTAAGTTTTCTGTGGCCTCCCATCCATATGTCCTGTAAAGCTTGCAGAACTCTGAGTCAACTCAAACTCTTTTGTTTATACCTTACTCAGTCACAGATGGTTCTTTATAGCAATGCAAGAATGGACTAATACACCATGCTTTTAATGGGTTAAAATTTCAGTCTGGGCGCAATGGGTCACACCTGTAATCCCAGCATTTGGGGAGGCCAGGTGGATCACTTGAGGTCAGAAGTTTGAAAACCCCGTCTCTACTAAAAATACAGAAATTAGCTGGGTATGGTGTGAGCTACTATAATCCCAGATACTCGGGAGGCTGAGGCAGGAGAATCGCTTGAACCTGGGAAGCAGAGGTTGCAGTGACCCGAGATCATGCCACTGCACTCCAGCCTGGGCTTTACAGTAAGACTCCATCTCAAAACAAACAAACAAACAAACAAAATTTTAGGCCGGGCGCAGTGGCTCATGCCTGTAATCCCAGCACTTTGGGAGGCTGAATTGGGTGGATCACCTGAGGTCAGGAGTTTGAGACCAGCCTGGCCAACATGGGAAAAGCCCATCTCTAGTAAAAATACAAAAATTAGCTGGACATGGTGGCACGTGCCTGTAATCCCAGCCACTTGGGAGGCTGAGGCAGGAGAATTGTTTGAACCCAGGAGGTAGAGGTTGCAGTGAGCCGAGATCATGCCACTACACTCCAGCCTGGGTGACAGAGCGAGACTCCATCTCAAAATATAAAAATTTCAGTGGGGTAAAACCCATGTTGTCAGTGGGTTAGTTACTTCAATGTTGAAATGATGTTACTAAAGTTTACCACCAACAACAGTAATATTATTATTGTAAGCCTTAATAGTTGATTTAAAAATAATTTTAATGAACTAAATTGAAAAAATCTTTGGAATCTCATAGCAAACTTAATTCAGAACCAATTACTGTTGAAAAGCTTATGTCTGCTTGCTAATAAATCAAAACACTCAATAGAAGGTAAGGATCCCCAAACAACACTGAGTTCCATCTAAACTTCCAGTCCAGGGCCAAACTGAAGTTCCTGCCTTTTGGTAGCCTGATTACATTGCTTGCATAGCTTTCTAAAAATATGTAACACCCTCCCCTTCCTGAAAAATACATAGACAGGCACACATACATACATACATACAAATTTGTTAAAACATACAAAACAATAAAATAGGACAATGTGATGACGAACTTATATGTATATGCTTCACCACCATTTACAAGATTTTTATATGTAATTATAGTCTCTCTCCTTCTCTCTCTCTCCATATACATATAACTTTAGCTTTGAATTAAATTAAATCATATATATATAAAATATTGGCATATTAGAAAATGTTATATATTGTGTTTGTTAAGTAAATTTTCTTCTTTTTATATTCACAAGACACCTGAAAAATATCATTTTCATGCCTTACCTTTTATAAAAATTTGAAAAACAAACTAGGTTCTGTACTTTTGCATAATCTATGAAGGAAGTGGTATGAAAAGCAGGTTCAGGTCCTGACCTTAAACTATATTTTCATTAATGTTTTCTCATTTTCTTAACTTATTTGGTTATTTCCCAGTAAAGACCCATATTTTATTATGTTTCATTTCAGAATTTACATTATTGACTAAATAGATATTTGAAATTGTACTGACATATTTTCAACCTAGTTAATTCAATTATTTGTACTTCTCTCACTTAAAATTTTCAAAAAATAATGCAATTTTGATGGTGTATATCTATATGTATGATGCAGTTTTCTCTATTTAATTATCACATTATATTTAATGTTAATTAAATACTGGTTGCAAACCTAAGAATGTTCATGAGGTATTTTATTCTTTATTTTCTAAATAATCTTTATAACTGAGCTCCAAAATAGATGAAAACATGATACACATCAATTTTATTACTAAAATTTCTTAATATAAAATTATTTTTGTCATTGATTTTATTGGTCTATGTTGGAATCTCCTATAAGCCAGAGCTAATTCTCAGCTACCCAGGATAATGACGCAAAGGATGGTATAGAATTTCCAAAATAGCGCCAAGAAATTATTTGCTTTATATTCAGTGTCAAACATCAAATTTTAAAGTTTATTTATTTTAAAGATAAATAAAAATGTTAGGAAATGACTGTCAACGTAGGAAAACTATTTGAATCTCTCTACTTAACCATTTTTTCCCTATACCAGGTACCTCCATTTTGGCCAGAAACAGGACCACTGCTCAGATTATGAATTAGGAAAATTCCAGTGCTATAATCTTTAATGTATGAACCTTTGTCATTTATATTCCACACATCCACTGCTTTAGAGAAGATTATAGTTTAGACATAAAAGCGGTAAAGAATGTGAAATCATAGTAAAAAGGTGAAACAATTTTAAATGCCATTGAAATATCTATAATATATTTAATGTAACAATATAAAAAGGTTTGCGAAAACAGTGTCTGTGTTTATGCATTTCATAGACATGTCTGCTATTAAGTTGGCTCAGGGTGCTATCAATATTAAATGACTCTTTTCTAGTTATAGAAGATAAGTGTGTTGTCTATATTAAGTAATTGTTTTTTATTTATAAGAGATAAAACAAATTTTATCAGGAAAAACTTATGAACATATGTTAGAATTACTTCTCTTATTGAGATAGAAATTGCTAAATCTAACATAGCAAATTGAAATTGCCAAACCTAATTAACTTTACTAGATACAGCACCTTGATAGTTTAGCTGACTTTGCCTAGAATGGACTTTCACACATCAGATTGACAAAAACAAATGTACTTTGTCTTAAGTTTTATTTAAAACTTTCAAAAAGGCATTTTCTGAACTTAAATATAGCTATATGAGGAGCAGTTTTTAAAAATATTAACACAGACACACTATATTGAATTTTTTTCCTTGAATTTTCCTGAATATTTTGCAGAAGGAAGTGAGACACCATGTATCTGTTAAAAGCATAATCATATGACTAATTTTATCCTCCATAAATTTAACAGCAATATTTCTTTCTGTATCTTGGATAGTCACATTTTTCATATTCCAACAAGGCAGGCAGTATTTGACTTTAGTTTTTAATTAAATCCTAGAAACTTGAAAATGAGGGTAAAATTAATTTTTTAAGAAGAGTGTACAGATAGATCCCTCTAATATATACATATGGGATATTTATATGAGTTGTTTACATATGTCTATGGGATATTTTACCTATGTTTCTGTTTCTGTTTTTTATAAATGTTATCAGAAATCTAAATTATCCTATAAGATCCTATCTTTTTTCCAAACCAAACTTTTTAATAGTAAAGATATTCCAGCCATCAAGGATAAGCTGTTGCTAAGCTCCTTCAGGAGATTGTGAATAGAAGCAACATACACATTTCTTTTGTAATAGGATCCCTCATCCCCAACAGTGTTTTCTTAAAGTGAAAATAATTTAATTTTCCATATGCCTGGATTACAAAGATACATCAAACAATGCTTTTTAAATTTTGGTTTTGTGATTTCTATGGAGACACACCTATTACATGTTTTTTGCAATATATTTACAGTCTTTCCTGGGGCCATTTTCTCCCCAATTCATTTAATTCATTTCTAAAGAATTCCATTCCAGATACAACTTGTTCATGAGTAAACACCCATTTTTTTAAGGAGCCTTGCAAAACACTGAATAATTTTCCAGACATAAATGATGTCTAAGCATGTGATATTTTGTGTACACAGGCAAATTTTTCTATCCCTATATGAGATAGGAAGATGTGCACATAAAAATAACATTACTTCCAAAACCAATTAATTTTGAGCATTTATTAAAAGTAATGTATTCAAAATATTTTTAGACAATTTTCATGAGTTTTGATACCATTACCAATAGTTTTCTTAGCTCACTAGTTAATTGCCCTTTTCTGTTAATCTTTATATTGGTTGGGTATCAGAATTACACATTTGCCTTTAGCAAATCATTTTAGAATTTTTATGAAAGCATAAAATTCATGAAATGAAAACTAAAATTATATAAAATGCCAAACAAATTATGTGATTTTTCTTAGGGAAGATGAAGCGAATATTTTTTCACAAGATATTCTTATATTGTGTCTCTCTTAGTATTTTAAACCAATGCATATTTTCACAATCATAGGAAATTATTAAAGGAAGAGGCCATTAGCTAAATAAATATAATGGAAACCCTAAGAATTCCACTACTGCTTTATACATTTATACTTTCCAGCAGGTGTCCCTATATAGTTTGCAAATTCCAGTAAAAAATTCAAATATGGGCCCTTTGCCATACAGCATTTAAAAATGCTGTAATATTTTTCCCCAAGATGGTGGATTAGAGACTTTTACTGTGCCTCACCCACTTTGAAATAGCAAGATAGGGCATAAAGATCAATTCCATGAGCTTTAATTCAAGAAGGAAAACATGGATCCACCAGAATTGTGAAGGATGTTCTAGATGCTGGGGAGGAGAATACTAGCAGTCTCCATGATGGCATCCAGTGGATAAAAGATAGTGAGGCCCCCATACATGAGAGAGGCAGAGAGTCTCCCTCCATGACTCGTCTTTTCAATGGGGATCCAAACAACCCGGACCAAAGGAGAGCACTCTGTTTTTTTCCATGTGCTGGTGCTAACATGGAGAGGCTTGGAGATGCTGTCAGATAAAGTCACCTGGAAAAGCTGCAGACATTTTCCCACACCTGGGAGTGTGAGCAAGACACCATTTTTAATCCAGGCACATTAAAAATTCAGCCATTCTTCCAGCTTCATCCAAGTCCCTACAAACTTAAAGTATAATAAAAAAAAATACAAAATTAAAAAAAAAATTCAGCCATTCTTTGGCAACCCAGCAACATGGGTGTGCAGGCATTATATTATCTGGCCAGAGATTGGAGGGCTTGCTCGGGAGTGAGGTAAGGGCGTCTACAGCAGGAACTGTGGAAAGTGCATCAGCAGTAGGTGCTGGAATTGTGCTCTCCTCTGTCACAAGCCAGGAGCAGAAGGAGAGCTACTAAAGCTGCGCTTTCACCTGGGCAGTGAGGCTTTGATCCTGGATCAACATGGTGAGAAGGAACTGGTCTGTTTGTACCATTGCTGGGTAGCTCGGCCTGCTCCCATGATACTGTGGTGCAACAAGCCCTTCTCCACTCCACACCAAGGCAGAAATCCAGACGTTTGGAGTACCTGTCAGCCAGGACCAGCAGCATGAGCCATTCTACCCTTCATGGACATAGACTGAAGTGCAGTGGAGTCCTCTCTGCTCTATGCCCAGGCAGATCTTCAGGCATTAGTAGCACCCACACTCCTGAATTAGGAGTTTAGGCTGCTCCCCATCCCACGGCAGAGATATTGGAACTGCGAAGGTTTCTCAGCTCCACACCTAAGCACACCTCTGGGCACTTGGTGGCTACCTACTGGACTCTCCCTCAGCATGATGTTTGTGCCTGACATTGGAGGACCTGTAGGCAAACTCGCTGGGTCCATCATGGAAAATATATTTGATGGAATAATTTGAGAAACATGCTGCAATATTGTAAGAGATGTTGACATTTAGATAAAAGAAATCCAGAGAACACCGGGGAGATAATCTACAAAATGAGTATCACAGAGGCATATAGTCACCAAGCTGTCCAAAGCCAATGCTAAAGAGAAAATATTAAAGACAGGTGGGGAATTTGTTACCACTAGGCCAGATTTACAAGAGATCCTTAGGAGAGTTCTAAACATGGAAACAAAAGGACAATATCTGCTACCACAAAAACACTTCAGTACATAGCCCACAGACCACAGAAAGCAACTACTCAATAGAAACTACAAAGCAACCAGCTAACAATGTCATGATAGAATGAAAACCTCACATATCAGCATTAAACCTGAATATAAATGGTCTAAATGCTCCACTTAAAAGGCACAGAGTGGGAAGTTAGATTAAAAAACAACATTCACCCGTCTGCTGTCTTCAAGTGACTCAACTCACGTGGAATAAAACCAGAGGCTCAAAGTAAAAGATTAGAGAAAGGTCTACTATGAAATGGAAAACAAAAGAAAGCAGAGGTCATTTTCTTATATCAGATAAAACAGACTTTAAGCCAACAACAGTAAAAAAGGACAAAGAATGACATTATATGATGATAAAAGGTTTTTTTACTCAACTAGAAGACTTGACTATGCTAAATATGTACACACGCAACATTGGAGCACCCAAATTCATAAAACAAGTACTTTTAGACCTACAAAAAGACTCAGACAGCCACATAATAGTGGGAGACTTCAACACAATGCTGACAGCATTAGATAGATGATCAAGGGAGAAAACTAACAAAGAAATTGTTATGACTAATTTATGAGTATGTCTAGGACTTAAATTTGACACTTGACCAATTGGAACTAATAGACATCTACAGAATACTCTACCCATCAACCACAAAATTTACATTCTTCTCATCTACACAGGGACATACTTGGAGATTGATTACATGATAGGCCATAGGCAGGCCTCAATAATTCCAAAAAACAAAAATTACACCAACCATACTCTCAGATCATAGTGGAATGAAAATAGAAATCAATACCAATAACGTCTTTCAAAACCATGCAATTATGTGGAAATTAAACTGCTCCTGAATGACTTCTGGGTAAACAATAATTAAGGCAGAAATCAAGAAATTCTTTGCAATAAATGAAAATAGAGAAAGAAATAAGAAGCATTAAAATAAGAAAAGAAATCAAACAATCTCTCTTCACAGATGCTGTGTTTCTTTGTTGTGAAAACCTTAAAGACTCCACCAAAAGGCTCCTGGAATTTATAAACAACGTCAGCAAAGTTTCAGGACACGAAATCAATGCACAAAAACCAGTAATATTTCTATACACAAATAACATCCAAGTTGAGAGCCAAATATAAAAGAAAATTTCATTTACAATAGCCACAAAAAAATAAAATACCCAGGAATACATTCAACCAAGAAGTTAAATGCTCTCTACATAAAGAACTACAAAAGATTGCATAAAGAATTTATAGATGAAACAAACAAATAGAAAAATATTCTATGCTCATGGATTGGATGAATCAGTATCATTAAAATGACCATACTGCCTGTAATAATCTATAGATTCAGTGCTATTCCTATCAAACTACCAATGTCATTTCTTACAGAATTGGAAAAACACTGAATGATAGCCAAGGCAATCCTAAACAAAATGAACAAAGCTGGAGGCATCACATTACCTATATTATAAAGCTATACTATAAAGCTATAGTAAACAAAACAGCATGGTACTGATATAAAAGCAGACATATAGACTAATGGAATAGAATAGAAAACCCAGAAATAAAGCCACACACCTACAGCCATCTAATATTTGACAAAGTTGAAAAAAATAACCAATTTTTAGGGAAAGGACTATCTATTCAAAAAAGTGTGTTGGGATAGCTGGCTAGACGTATGCACAAGATTGAAACTGGACTTCTACATTTTACCATGTGCAAAAATTAACTCAAGGTGGATAAAATATTTAGATATAAGACCTCAAACTATAAGAATCGTAGAAGAAAACCTAGGAAACACCATTCTGGCCATCAGGTTGTGAAACAATTTATGACTAAGTCCTCAAAAGCAATTGCAACAAAAACAAAAATTGACAAGTGGAACCTAACTAATTTTTTTTTTTTTTGAGGCAGGTTCTTGCTCTGTTGCCCAGGCTGGAGTGCAGTGGCGTGATCTCGGCTCACTGCAAGCTCCGCCTCCTGGGTTCACGCCATCCTCCTGCCTCAGCCTCCCAAATAGCTGGGACTACAGGCACCTACCACCATGCCCGGTTAATTTTTGTATTTTTAGTAGTGACGGGGTTTCACCGTGTTACCCAGGATGGTCTCGATCTCCTGACCTCGTGATCCACCCGCCTCAGCCTCCCAGCACTTTGGGAGCCACCACACCCAGTCGGGACCTAATTAATCTAAAAACTTTTGCATAGCAACAGAATCTAGCAACAGAGTAAACAGACAAGTTGCAGAATGGGAGAAAACAACTGCAAACTACACATCTAACGGAAGTCTAATATCCAGAATCTATAAGGAACTTAAACAAATCAACAAGCAAAACACAAATAACCCCATTAAAAAGTGGGCAGAAGACATGAGCAGACACTTCTCAAAAGAAGACATAAGCTAACAATAGTAAAAAAGGACAAAGACGGATAACAAACAAGTGGCCCATAAACGTATGAAAAAAATACTCAATATCACTGGATATTGAGAAATGCAAACTACAGCCACAGATAACATTTCACACTAGTCAGAATGGCTATTAATAAAAGTCGAGAAACACACGCTGGTGAGCCTGGAGAAAAGGGAATGCTTATACACTGTTGGTGGGAATGTTTATTAGTTCAGCCACTGTGTAAAGCAGTTTGCAGACTTCTCAAATAACTTGAAACAAAACGGCTGCTTGCCATTGGACCAAGCAGCCCTGTTATTGGGTATATATATCCAAAAGAAAACAAATCCTTCTATCAGAAAGACACATGCACTCACACGTTCATCGCAGCACTACTCACAATAGCAAAGATATGGAATCAAACTGGGTGCCCATCAATTGTGGATTGGATAAAAAAAATGTGGTACATATACGCCATGTAATACAATTAATATGAAGCCATTAGAAAAATGAAACCATGTCCTTTGGTGGATGGTTTCCAGCAACATGGATGCAGCTGGAAACCATTATCCTACGCAAAGTAACACAGGAACAGAAACTCTAATATCACATATTCTCAGTTATAAGTGGGAGTTAAATATTGGGTACTTATGTACACAAAAATGGCAATAATAGAGACTGGGGACTAGTAGAAGGGGAAGTGCTGAAGAGGGCTAAGAGTTGAAGGACTTACTATTAGGTGTAATGCTCAGTACCTGGATGACAAGATCATTTATTCCCCAAACCTAAGCATCACACAATATATCCATGTCACAAACCTGCCCATGTACCCCCTGAATCTAAAATAAAAGTCAAAAAAATGCTACAAAAAGTCATACAAAACTTTTCCATTCCACTGGAATTTCTTTCTCTTCTCATGGTGTTTTCTTGTTTGCTATTTAATGTATTACATAAAGAACAATTAAAATTTTAAATTATTAGCATGTGTAAACTGTTCATTTTTATATAGTGCAAGGCCAGTTCTAAATGTAAGAGTATTTAATTCAGTTGCAGAATCACTGAAATCACACAATTTTTATTCCATAGCTTGTACATGCACATGTATTTCTTTCTTACCCAAAAAGGGAAAACACTGCACAAACACTACCTAAACTGTATTTATTTTATTAATCTTCACACATTCTACCAACACACTGTGACTTTGGCTCACTGATAAGGAAGACTGAAAGAAAAAGAATACGAGTTGCCCTATTTTTTGTCCTTCTATGAAAAAAAATTTTGTTTAAGTGGTTGACTTGGGAAGCAACATGAATATGAAAGGATGATACTCTCTTGATGGATTTGTGTTTTTTTTAGAATGCAGCTGCCTTGTTAACAGACATATCTGAAGCAAATTTTATTATTATTCTAACAGAAAACATGCCTCTTGGATGGATGTCTGTGTCCCATCGATCCAGTCATAGATGTAGCATGTTTATTTTGTATTCACTTGGTGAACTATTGTGCATTGTGGGTCATCTGGCATTTAGTGTTCTGGGGGCATCACAAAGGCTATATCAGTGGGTTGAAAATGGGTTAACAAAGACTATCAGATGTGAATATATTGTGTGTCTCCTCTGTCTGTACACATATGACATTGGCCCACTGGATTTCACTTAGGAAGCAGAAGTTCAAAGATAAAATTATTTGAAATATCAAAATGGTACCAGCATCACATAAATCCAAGTGCTGGATCCTTCTGAGATTAGGATCCTATGTGACTGCACCTATAAAGCTATCCCTGACTCATAAACAGGACGTTGACTTTTACTTTTATGTCAGATCATTTCCATTCATGAGTCCATGTCTTCTCTCTTCTTGGCCAGATGACTTTTAGAGAATTTTTTTTGTCTATTATTGAAAGGTCACAATGTTTGTGTCTATTAATTTGTGATCCATAATCCGAAGGAGCTTTAGATATAATAATTCAGTATGCTGATATTCACGTTTTAATTTTTCTTGTTATGTTATTCACCTGTATTCTCATCTTTTATCTGCTACCATAAGGTATAGAACCTCTTTTGTTTCTCAACATTTGATCTTCCTATATTCTTTGAAGACAAAGAATATAAGCACCTGACTGTTAAGTCTGAGAAAAAAATTTTTCTCCTTAAATAAACTACTGAAGATGCATTTTTTTAGTCTGTTTCATATCTCTGACTTCAGAGTAACTGGTGCTACAATTACTGAGTCCTGCTGGATTTCTGTGATTCCAACTGGTTCATTCTCATTGGTACCTCCCCCACAACTGGTAGATATATGTAAGCTGGTATGTCAGTTACCATAAAATGAATGGCTTTTCATCTTCTGTATGCTGCTGACATGTCTTAGCTGTTATATCTTTTCATTCATAGTTTTAAAACTATTTTCTACTAGGATAAAAGTTTTCTTTGAAAGCAGGATATTTTAAATTATTGGTTTGTTTGGTTTTTATATTTGTAACATGATTTCTGAGAATTTTACTGAAACAAAATATGAAGAAATAAAAAATTCTGTAAAGCCAAATAACAGAGGCTAACATTGCCAAGAATCACGGATGCTTTTTGTCCGAGGAAAAAGAGTTGGTAACATTGCTTTTTTTTGTTTGTTTTTGTTTTTTGCATTAGGAAGCTAAGCATATAAAAATTCAAACTAACAAAGACTGTCAGTTTGAACATCTTAACAGGGAATTTCCAGTGGCACTCAGACTATAACACTTTTTTTTTCTTTTTCTTGCAGCAATACTATGATTTTGTCTCTTGTAAATTTGTGTTTTTTTTCTTGAAAATTTTTTAAACTGATCTTTGTGTGTGTGATTAAATTCTCTGCTGAAGATTAAAAAATTAAGATCCATATTGTTTTGTATTTTCCAAAATGAATTCATTACAATATATAAATGAAAATTATTAAATTAACTCAAAAGCTTTATCACTGAATTTTAGTTCAGATATGATATGAAATATCATTTAAATTTAATATTTACCCTGGTACAATATTTGATTGTAAAGTCACAAATATTTAAAGATACAGTCTTCAAGGACTTACCAGTTTAGTGGGCGACACATGTTGCAAATAAATTTTGCTCTCTGAATTTAAGCTTTTTTCTTTCAAATCTTTATAAGTTGGCTCCTCTGTGTAATTTTGGCTTATTGGCTGCCTTACAACATTGACTTGCAATTGGTAAGGTACACACACCTCTCTTCACACCAAACTGACCAAAATGCATATTCTTGAGGAAGGCTAAAATTATGCATCAGTGTTTCACTGAGTCCATTGGTTCACTAGGATCAGTTACCTGGTAGAATGATTGTCAAAAGGCATCATTGTGGACAATTCTTTTATAAGGGGATGTGAGAATGGGGGGAATTAAAGGCATTCATAGTCAAATATGTTACAGAAATTCATTTAGTGGAGCTATGCACAAAGTGAAATGTGAGCTCAGGGAAAAGGGGGTCTCCCAGTCAGTTGAGAGTGTCAGGAAAGCTTCATCTACTCTATAGCACTAAGGCAAAACTGATACCTAGGTATTTAAAGGCCAAACAAGATGTTGATTAATTAAAAAAATATATACATATATATATATATATAAAACATGAAAATCATATAGTAGTATGGTATGACCAGAAAATTACAAGTTTAATATTATTTCTGGGGTTTATGTTATAAATATAAGAAATTATGTCGTGAGAATTGCACCTGTTAGTAGTTAGCAGTATATATCAATTTGCAGAATATGAAGACATTTCAAGAATTGTAATCAGAAGAACAATGATAAACTTTACTCATTTATAAGTTTTCTCTCTTCTTTTTCAAAATTCACACTTTAATTTAAATGTATAGAGTAACTAGTTATTAGATTGGAGAAAATCTTACCCCAAAAAAGTTCATTAAAAATAAGTTTCGATAACCTACTTAAAGAAATTTTACTTAGTGTTATTGTAAATGTACAAAAGCCTTCATATACATTTGACTAGAGCTGAAAATAAACATGCTGATTTCAGTATAACGCTAATAACTTTCTTTACTAAATGAGATACACAAATATGATCATGACCCAATAACTGGAATAGTTTTTATTTTTCTTTAGAAAATCTGTTTTTTTTCTTTTTTTACCCCCCAAATCTATGTACCTCATTGCTATTTGTATTCATTATATTAGATTACTATCTTAATGCTTCAAAGCAAACATCAGCCTTTGTTAAAGACATAAATATTGATTAAATTTCAAACGCATGGTTTGTCACATTCTCTCAGAATATAATTCATTTTGAATTAGGATTGGTATTTGAAGACCTCCTTAATTTTTGTAAAAACTTTCTGTCCTCTACATTATCATTCTCCATTACTACTTGAAATAATAATTACTTATAAAGCAAATGTAATAGGTTTTTTTTAAAAAGTCCTAAAGGCTGGCAATTAATCCATTTTCTGTTAGTGAACAGCTCCCTTAACTAGAGTAGTCATTTTATTGAGATACAAGATTTTATTTTGGATGTGGTGGTAAAGAAAGATAAGCCATAATGACAGGGCAATTTTAAATTCTTTTACTCAAAGAATCAAACAATATTAAATGCATACTATACCCCAGACATAATAGGTTCTTGGCTTTGAAAATGTGACAATGAAACAAAGTGTCTCTGACTTTGTGGAGCATATAATCAAGTGGAAGAAACAGTAAATGGAAAAATAGTAAATAAGAATAGCAGTAAGACTGCCACTTTGTCCTATTTTTTACTGGAGTTTGGTAAACAGTAGGCACTGGATAAATGATTTTGTATACAATAATTATGCCATATAATATTCTCCAATTTACTGGTTACACTTGTTTAAAAATGCCTTTTTATTTTGGAGAGCACCTGCTTATGTTAAAGTATCTTATAAGGAAGTTTATTTTAAAGTCAGAGAGGTTAGGACAGTCAATTATTCTTATGCAATTTAGCTATACTTGATATGAAATTTGACCTAGCCAACTGAAGACAAAGTAAACTTGGTTCAGCTAAACTGCCTCACTCTAATTTTTGTGACTCAGAGTGAGGTAAAAATAAAGTACCTCTATAGATGACAAGGTCATGTTCAGAGATGCCAAGAGTTTGATGTCTAGCATAGAACATTGGTAGAACTTTGATTGCCATCAATTTTCTTTGTTCATGACATCTGCTTCCTGTGGTATGGAAAGTGAGGACAGATGTAGGAATAAAGTGTAGGACAAATATTAATTGTGACAATCAGTGTTTTGGAGGTTTTGAAACCACAATTTTTAAAGTCAGCAAATGATGATAGACAATAATTAAGTCTGTTAAAACTCATACGTTGATAAAAAAACAAAACAATGATAAATTCATGTAAGCATTCAAAATTTCAAATAAGACAACATGGAATGTTAATACATTATTAAATCATAATGAAATTATTCAGACATATAATTTTACATGGTATTAAGTAAAAGAGTATGATGAATAAAAATATGGGGAAGACTATATATTAGCTAACACGCAAACAATTATGATACTTTTTTCACTTATTTTTCCATAAGATAGAAAAGATTACAAAAGTAAGCACTAAATAAATGTTTAAAAGGCAGCAATGACCACTATACTTTTGAGCGTCTGAATAAATATATTTATTAATTATTACGAATACGGCCTTTGGAGTCATAGCCAGGACCCTGGGGAGAAAGGCAGTCTTAGCATGCCTTCTCCACATGGCAGTTTTATGATCTTTATTCATGTTACTTCACCATTATCTCTCAGCTTTATCATCTGTAAAAGAGAGTCACCATTTGTGCTTTTTTTTTTTTTTTTTTTTTGTAACAGGGTCTTGCTCTGTCGCCCAGGCTGGAGTGCAGTGGCTCCGTCTCTGCTCACTGCAAGCTCCGCCTCCCAGGTTCACGCCATTCTCCTGCCTCAGCCTCCGGAGTAGTTGGGACTATAGGCGCCCGCCACCACGTCCGGCTAATTTTTTGTATTTTTAGTAGAGACGGCGTTTCACCGTGTTAGCCAGGATGGTCTCGATTCCTGACCTCGTGATCCGCCCGTCTCTGCCTCCCAAAGTGCTGGGATTACAGGCGTGAGCCACCGCGCCCCACCCACCATGTGCTCTTTAAGGCTATTGTGGACTTAAACAAAGCAGTGTTTGCAAAATGCTCGTTATGGACTAAATGTTTGCATCCCTTCAAAATTCATATTTTGAACTCCTAACCCCCCATGTGATGGTATTAGGAAGTGTGGCTTTGAGAAGCAATTAGGTCATGAGGGTAGAGTCTTCATTAATGGGATTAGTGTCTTCTTCTTCCACAGAAGAAGAAACATTGAGCTGGGTCATGCTCTCTGCTCTCTGCTAAGTGAGGAAACAATGAGAAATCAGTCAACTGCAAACCTGGAGGAGTGCCCTCACCAGGTGCTGGATCTACTGGAGCAGTTATTTCAAACATCCTAGTCTTCAAAACAGTGAGAGATAAATGTTATTTATGGTATTTGTTATAGCAACACCAGCTAACTAGGACAGTACTTATTGCATACGATACATTGCAGAAATAAAATTGGCATAGGTGTTCAATAAATGTTTATTGAAGAAGAAATAAACATACTATTATTTAGAAATAAAAGAGGAGACAGTCTCAATAGGATAATGAGTCTACATTGTTACCTTTGAAGAGTCTAACTGGCGTATATTTTGGTAATTTAAAACATTTTTACTAATAGAATACTACAAAGTGTAATCTTCAGATTTGCAGTAACAACTTAGAGAGCAGCAATAGAAGTAATATTTTCTGATAACTAAGAAAACTTTGAATAATGTGGACTGCCCTGAAACTGTGATGATATTCACCTGTGTTTTGAACTACATAATTAAAAGCACAAATTTCTAATAAGAAAGTACCACTCAGACAATAGTTTAATATGGTGCTTAAATATTTTTGCTAGTAGCAGTATCTTGCTATTAGAAAAATATCTGATAGAATTTTTATCTTCTATGCAGATGTAACACATAATGAGTTGTGTCCAGATCCCCATTCTTCTTAACATCCCAGCTTCAACCCTAAATCCTATCAAAGTGAAATGGGAAGTGTTTTTTTTTTTCACTTCATCAGTTAAAATTTTTTTCACATAAATTTTTCTTGCTTTAATACATCCCACTGGCATGGTAATCTATAACACATTCATCTATTCAATATATTTATTTAGCAAACATACCCTGCAAAGTACATAGCCACTGTTAGTCTCTAAACATGCATGTAACATTGTAGAGAAAAATGACATCTTGTTAAATGACAGTGATACAAAATAGAATGTAATAACGGCCTTAATAAAAGTAAATTATGGGCCAGGCACAGTGGCTCACCCTTGTAATCCCAGCTTTTGGAAAGCCAAAGCAGGTGGATCACTTGAGGTCAGGAGTTCAAGACCAGCCTGGCCAACATGGTGAAAACTTGTCTCCACCACAAAAACACAAAAATTAGCTGGGCATGGTAGAATGCCTGTAATCCTAGCTACTCCAGAGACTGAGGCAGGAGAACCGCTGGAACCCAGGAGGTGCAGGTTGCAGTGAGCCGAGATCCCAAGATCGTGCCACGGCTCTCCAGCCTGGGCGACAGAGGCTCTGTCTCAAAAATAAATAAATAAATAAATAAATAAATAAATAAATAAATAAATAAAAAATAAATTCTTTTAGGAAGCTAGCAGCTATTGGATAGCCACCATGTCCTACACATTCCTCTAGATTTTTTCAACGCACACTACCTCCGTCTTATTTGATTTTCCCTAAACTTTGTGAAGTCAACATTAACATTACCATTTTACAGATTACAAGAAAAAAAAAAAAAAAAAAACGCCAAAAAGCCCAAACTGAAGTAAGTTGAGGCTAAAGTATTCCTTAGATTTCTACCTCAATATCCCTTAAACCATATGTTCTTCACATTCCTAATGACAGAATACCCTGAATATATTCATAGTCTTTTTTCCCCTTCCACATGCCTACTATCAAAGTCTGATTTCAGCTGTTTATAATCTTTCCTCTGAATTATTTCTAGTTGTTTTTCCACCTCCAATTTTAAATATCTCCCTCCTTCTTTCTACATATCATCCAGGTCTAATCATACTACTTTTCTGTATACAAATTCTTCAGAGACTTTTTATTGTGTTCCAGTGAAGCAAAAGCTACTTTTAATGACATACTGAACTGTCTTTGAGCTGCCTCCTATTGTATTCCACTTCTGTTTGCAGTTCCTCCCCTCCCTCAGAACAGGAGATCCCATCCTTACAGACCTATCTGTTGTTTTGTGATCTGATTGTTCAATCACATCTCTGAGCAGATTTTCCCTCAGGTTGGATTTACCATATTCATTCCTCAAGATCCAAGTCAAGAACTGCCTTCTCCATAAAGCACGTCAGACTGAGATAGCTATTCCTTAGAAGGTCCATCACTGTCTACTCTGTAGGTCCACATAACATGGTACAATTTTATAAAAATACACTACAGAAAACAAATTATCTTATATTTGAATTACTTGTGCTACAAAACTTACTTCTTGTTTTCTATTTATTCAACTACCATTTTGGAAACGAAGCAAATAACTTTTGAGAAAAATATTTCTCTAAAACAATCATAGTTATTTCTGACTTTGGATGCTTCTATAAGTCACCTAAAAGGACTTTTTTTAAAAAAGGAAAAATTTACTCCATGATGGATTAGTAGTTATTTTTAAATTTAGGACATCACAACTACCAATGGTGGATACTAATAAAATAACCCATTTAAAGATCACTTTTGAAAAGTCACAGATAGAAGTCTTCTAACAGGTAAAACTTATACCTAAAACATTATTGAAAGACAAGCGAGTGAGAGAAAACAGCACTACTAACGTGATGGCTTGGGATAAAATTTCCAGTGACAGCATCATATAGGCTTTTAAAAACGCTATTTTTCAAAAAGCAGACAGATATGAAGAAGATGTGCTTTAGAAAACTGTTAGATGACTCATGAAGTGGCTGCTGTGATCACTAGATGGTGATGTCTAGGGTGTCCATGAAAGATTTAAGGAAATTGCTTCATAAAATATGAGTAGGGAAGAAAGCCATAACTTTATATTAATATCTTATTTGATATAGTGCTATTTTAAGTGTGTTCATGTAATCAATTATGTAATCAAAATATGCATTTATCTACTTCATTTTATCTAAGGTAGACAAAAATATTCTTGTTGCCTTTTCTTATTTGGAAAATAGAGAACTGTATTATAGTCGGGTATCTCAGTTTTTGGATGTATGTAATGCTTCTTTTTGTGGCATTTTATTTTGAGACAAGAGTCTGGCTTTGTCGCCCAGGCTGGAGTGCAGTGGCGCCATCTCGGCTCACTGCAAGCTCCATCTCCCGGGTTCAAGCGGTTCTCCTGCCTCAGCCTCCCGAGTAGCTGGGATTACAGACATGCCCCACCACACCCGACTAATTTTGTATTTTTAGTACAGACGGAGTTTCCCCACGTTGGTCAGGCTGGTCTAGAACTCCTGACCTCCGGTGATCCACCTGCCTCGGCTCCCAAAGTGCTGAGATTACAGGCATGAGCCACCTGCCCGGCCTGTTTTTCTTTTTATCAGCCTCTTTTCCTTAATATGCCACTAGTTCCTTGATGAACAGAGAATGTAAGCTTCATAAGGAAAGGCATTTATTATTGTTAATAAATGCTGTTATCACCAATCCTGAACACTTCTAAGCTCACAGTGGGCACTTAACAAATGATGCTACGAGGGATCACTAAATCACTGTATTTCAGGCATTTCATAGTGTTTGACGTGCAGTAAACTATTGGTATTTTTATATTAAGAATACATTATTGCAATAAATTTTGAATAGGTATCATAAGCAGAGGAAGCTTGACTCAAACCCAGATTTATTTTTTGCTGGATCCAACAGTAATTGTATTGCCTCTGGACAAACAGAAGATGGGTAGATTGTTTCCATACTGGAGTCGGAGAGGTAACATGATATGGAAGACATTATGAATTCAACAGGTAGGAACTGAAACTTTCCTCAGTGCCTTTTAGTGACTTACTTATGTATGAAATGTTATTTACCAGCCAATTTTCATTTCAGTAGTCCCTAGCTGAGCACTCACCCCCACCAACCTGTGCTGCTCTCCAGTCAGAAGTTAACATCAAATGCTGGAGGCTGAATGACTAGTCTTCACTTTCTCAGGCACAGAGTCCACACACCCCTTTTAAAACCCAACAGTTTTTAGCTCCTAGATAGCCAGAATAAAAGGTCTTTATGTAAAAGCTTCATCAAAGCTTCTATTTTCTTCAACCACTCTTGCATCTTAGCCTGCCAGACTACTAAATTGTTGACACTGAAACACTGACCAGCCCTATCCTATCCTTTTGGAAACAGAATGCCCTGATTAGACCCAGGTATCCAGTGTCAACTCTATTAAGGCTCAAAACAGTCTATATCCTGTCTATTTGATTCTGAGAACCAAATGATCCCATACTAGACTCTTTGTTTTTTACAGACAAGTCAAAAGAAAGACCTTTGCTGAATCATAATATTATACCTTGATTGCTATTGAGAAAATCTAATCATTGTTTCATAGAAGTTTTTTATACGTATATGCTTTTTCTTCATATATCCATAGATCTAACATGATTTTTTCTCCTTTCTATTTAATTCAAGTTCTCTTTGAAGCTTAAAACTATAGATGTCTCCTTCCTTTGAATTCATAATATCATCTGTCTCTCATGATGTAATCATATAACACCAAACCATTTATTTTGCATTGTGTAACAGTTAATTTCCATATATGTCTGATTATAAATGGTATAAGAATTATACTCATCTACCTCTCATTTTTTTCTGAGGAATTGGTAAACCATTCTTCATTTGAGTCAATAGAATTTTTCAGATGTTTTATACTATATTCTTTCTTTTGGCTTTATGCTTGTCCTAAGCAGCTGGCTGCAAAAGACTTCCTCTGCATTTTTAAAAATTATTTCTAGATAGATTAATATACAAAAGCCTGATTTTTAAATGCTGCTTATAGTGTCTCATTGTCTCTGCTTTCTCTTTAAAAAATATCATGTTGCCTATTCCTATGATAGACTTGATTTATCTTCCTTTACTTGGATTGCCCATGATGACAGTTACTTAGCAAATTCTCAGTCTCAAAGTTCTTGATATTTCAGGAACACTATCCTTCCTTAATAAGATGACTCTGAAGTCAGGTGGCTCATTGTTTAAATTTTTTGTAGTGATTTTGGAAAATAAGATACCAAATTTTGCATAAAATAAGAATTTTTGTATTCTTGCTCCCTTGGCACAGACTGCTCTTCCCCTTATCTAATTTTATGTTTCTTCCCAAATATTTAGCACACTCACTCCTCCTTCTGGGAGACATAGTGCCCCATTCAGTCACTGCATGCTGCTCAAAATCTGGGATCTCTGGGTGATGTAAAACTTTCTCCATCAGGTCTTGTGGCTTTCTTTGGTACAAAGACATATAGACTAAAATGAAATTTCCTGCCCACCTCTCCAAACTTGCTCACCCAGCATACAATGGTGAAAAAAGTCCAATTTCTTTCTCATTAGGAGAAGGTACAGATGAGAGATAGAACAATTTAAAGCAATTCTGAAATCCCAAGAGAAAGAAAATGTCATCCATAATCTTGCCAATCAACTTCAAAACAATTTCCAATTTATGACACCTCCACATTGATTCTACTCCTATGTGTGACTTTACTCAGTTCAAAGATTCTCTGCACACTATTTTGGATTGCACTTTCTTCATGTGCTTTTTAAAAATCGCATATCCAGTTTGATGAATTTTCTACTATTGATCTTGATGACTAAAAACTATGTTAACATAATTCTTACAAGATGAAAAGTGAGATTAATATTATATATATTTTTTAATGACACTGAGATTGTAAGTTCTGACATGCTGAGATGGTGCCAAATTTTCTGTTGTCTACCCATTTTTCTGTGAATGTTGAATCTTTTATCTCTGCCTACTCCAGTATAGTTGGTCACTTCCTGGTCACGTATCCAATTGAATCAAGAGCTAATTCTTTGTAATTAATAAAACAAAAATCCTTATCTGTAAAACAGTAGTTTTTTCTCAGAGTCCAGATTGCAAGCATGATAATTTTACATTACAATGTGATCTGAATTGTTAAATTTTTTTCATGTTTTGGTAAAAAAAGAAGAAAGCTTCCCATAATGGTAAGAAAATAAATAATAATTAATGCTTAGATTATTTTAGAGAAAAAAATTCTACAATTCAATACAGGCTCCTGTTATAATAGCTAACTTGTTTTTATAGAGACACATGAATATTATGGTTAACAAACAAAATGCTAATTTGTAAAATATAAAAAAAACAAGGAAATAAAGGGTGCCTGTCAAATAGATCATTAATTAAATTAATATTCTCAGATACATTATTGAGAAGCTTTAAAGAAAAACAAATGTTTGCCAAGTTTTTTTAATGTAAAGAGTCTTTACAGTGCCCTTTAAAATACATCAGAGAAAAATCACTACAGCTTTAATGCATTTATATAAACAAGATAGTCATTTTCCTTAGTATTCCTTAAAGGTGAGATGTGGATAATGAAGACCAGATTTCTTTTAAATCCTTATTTTATGGCAATATTTTTCATTCTAATGACACTAACAGATTGATATTATTATGCATGTGTCCTTGGTCTGATTCACTCTGAAGCACTTTGTCTTGTGTAAAAACTTCAAAATAAACTACTCAGCTAGCTTTTCTCAAGTACTCCTCACATTATTCATGGCAGGAAATTAAATGAGAAGCATAGCATTTAGAGTCAGAATCCTTGATACACTACAGTGGCGTTGGTTCAGCCAAATCATAGATGAGTGTGCTTGAAAACTTACTAATTTCCCTGAATAACTGTCTTCAAAAGTAAAATGGGGATAAAAAATATAAAATAATTGGGAGCTATTATAATTTTCTCTTACCCCACATAGTGAACACTTTTTGGAGGCAGCAGTTTAATGCTGAAGAGCTTAAAATATGTTTTTTTCTAATAAATTCATAGAATAAAATAACTGATTCATTTTTGAAGAGCCAATTTTTAAAAATTAAGTATTAAACATAAATGCAGGTAAGTATATCTCTTCTGAAAGTACGTAGCTTTTCACTGCTATGTTATCTTTTTTTCTGTTATTGCAATGGGATTTATTTTTAGTTGTGAGTGCAAATAGATTTTAAACTGGACATGTAATGATGATACATAGCTGTAAATCTTAACTCATTATAGCATAAGACTTCACATTCCATCAGTTATATTAATTGTTGATATCAAATTATTTTTAGAAAATATACCTTAAAATAAATTTAACCAAGTCTTTTAATCTTAGAAGATTTATGGTTTTGAAAATACTCATTTTGCAGTGATAAATTTACTTTGTTCCCATTTTCTATTAAGCAATGTAAGATCAGAACTTCTATTCATAACGTTTATTTATCACAGCCACTAAGAGAAAAATAGTCTTTTTATAAAGACTTATTTTTCACTTTCATGAGTTAACTTCATACTTTAAACAGAAAAATTCTAGACAATATTATGTACGTTAGAGTGTGATGAGGAATTAAACTTTGATTTTGGAAGTTCAGTGACTTTTTGTTTGTGTGTTTGTTTGAGACAGGGTCTTTGCTCTGTCACCCAGGCTGGAGTGCAGTGACGTGATCTCTGCTCAATGCAACCTCCACCTCCGGGGTTCAAGTGATTCTCGTCCCTCAGCTACCCAAGCAGCTGGAAATACAGGCATCAGCCACCATGCCCAGGTAAATTTTTTTTGTATTTTTAGTAGAGACAAGGTTTTGCCATGTTGGTCAGGCTGGTCTTAAACTCCTCGCCTCACGTGATTGGAACGCATCAGCCTCCCAAAAGTGTTGGGATTATAGGCATCAGCCACCATGCCTGGCCAGTTCAATGACTCTTAACATAGAATCAGGTCTTGTTAAGCATCATGACAAGGGCTCTGTGATATATTATTTAAAAAATACTGTTTATCATATAATATACTTAATTATGTATACAATAATTAAAATGTTTACTTTTTACTTATTGACGGTTTTTTCAATAATGGATGTTTTATTCTGTGAGAGAAATTTATCAGGAAGTTGGAGTAACACAGAATGTGAAAGCTTTTTATGTTAAACAAAGGGATCTAGAACTAGAAATACCATTTGACCCAGCCATCCCATTACTGGGTATATACCCAAATGACTATAAATCATGCTGCTACAAAGACACACGCACACGTATGTTTATTGCGGCATTATTCACAATAGCAAAGACTTGGAACCAACCCAAATGTCCAACAATGATAGACTGGATTAAGAAAATGTGGCACATATACACCATGGAATACTATGCAGCCATAAAAAATGATGAGTTCGTGTCCTTTGTAGGGACATGGATGAAATTGGAAATCATCATTCTCAGTAAACTATCGCAAGAACAAAAAACCAAACACTGCATATTCTCACTCATAGGTGGGAATTGAACAATGAGATCACATGGACACAGGAAGAGGAATATCACACTCTGGGGACTGTGGTGGGGTGGGGGGAGGAGGGAAGGATAGCATTGGGAGATATACCTAATGCTAGATGACGAGTTAGTGGGTGCATCGCACCAGCATGGCACATGTATACATATGTAACTAACCTGCACAATGTGCACATGTACCCTAAAAGTATAATAAAAATAAATAAATAAAAATAAAAATAAAAATAAAAATAAATAAATAAATAAATAAAAAGTGCAAAAAAAAAGTCAAACTTTAAGACTAGTTAGAATATCTAAATGATGAGTTTCTAAATCCTGATAAGAGGGCAATGAAGAAATTCCAAAGAGAAAACTTCACTTTTCAGAGATATAAATTTGTTCATAGTTATTTATATGTACTTAAATGAATAACTCATATGTGAATAATTATATCCTAAATACTGAAAAATGAAAATAATTTAATATTGTGTTTTCTATCACATTAGAGAGGTAACATATTCAAATGTAAAAAAGAAAAAACTACTAAGTTGTAACTAAGCTGCATGTTGATTTTAGATCAACATAATTTTAAATGATGGAACGATTCGTATTTGTATTGCCAACTGGGAAGAATGTAAATAGTGGTAGAAAAAAAAGCATAAGTAAAATTGGAGAACATAACAATGAGAAAACAGAAGTAGCAAGTGTCTTAGTCCATTTGGGCTGCTATAAAATAATACCATGGACTGGGTAGTTTATAAACAACAAAAATTTATTTCTCACAGATTTAGAAGTTGGAAAGTCCAAAGTCAAGGAGCTGGCCAATTCAATTTTTGGTGAGGACTCTGGTTCGTACACTGCACCTTCTCACTGTGTCCTTACGTGGAGGAAGGAGATGCTCTATAGTTACGTGGGATGTGTCTTGTAAGAGCACTTACCCTATTCATGAGGGCTCTGCCAAAGGCCTCACCTCCTGCTAACAGCACATACATGATTAGGCTTCAATATATGAATGCCAGGGAAAAATAAACAGTGAAACTAACAGCAAGTAATTCAAAATTGCAATGGGCAGCTGCCAAAAGTTGAGTTGATCTTTCTTCCTGAATAAGAGTTTTTACCAGGTAGTGCTAGAAAGGAACACTGGATTATATGTTGGGAACTTTAACTGATTTGCTAAGAAGTACGTGCATGAACTTATATTCACGTGAAATCAACAGAATGATTGTCAGTAAAAAAAGACATTTTAAAAGGTATTTTACAATGAAGTTAATGTAGAGTGGAATAGATCAGGATTAGAAGTAGGGAAGACAATTAAATGGTACAAAATTCCTCCAGATATGTGATAACATACTGGGCCAGGGTGAATGGGAACACAATATATAGACATTGGCTATATATTCAAGGAGTCAGATATATCAAACTATGAAACTTTACTAAAAACGTTCAAGATATACACATGTTATACTTGCTCTGAACAGGGCTGGCATTCTTTGATTCTCAAAAGAAAGCTCTTGAAACACTAGAAAACATTAACTGCAATATCTTTATTTAAACAAAAAGAAAGCGAAGAGAAGGCAATAAATTGGAATTTCATAGACGATATATGTGAGGTAGGAAAAACCCCAGAATATTATTTCTTTATCTTCAGTGGCTAAGCAATTAACTTTAATACTATAGTTTTTGTAGCAATTCAGGGACTGAATATAAACAGTCACCCAAAACCATACTCATATTTGTAAATAATATGAGGAAGAAAACGTTATTCTAAATTTCAAATTATGGCTGCAGTTTTTCATGTACAATACCCTTCACATAGCAAAAAATGATCAGGCATGAATATAGTTTGGATATTCCACCCAAGTCTCAGGTTGATATGTCATCCCCAGTGTTGAAGTTGGGGCCTGATGAGAGATATTGGATCATGGAAGTGGATTTCTCATGAATGGCTTGGGCCATCCCCTTGGTGAAAAGTGAGCTCTCACTCTTGAGTTCACAGGCAATCTGGTTGTTTAAAAGTGTGTGGCACCTACCCCGCCCCCACTCCCCCACACCCAGCACCCTAGTGCTTTCTCTCTCTTGCTTCTGCTTTTGCCATGTTACCTGCTTGCTTCCCCTTTGTCTTCTGCCATGATGGGAAGCTTCCCCATAAGTGGATGCCAGCACCATGTTTCTTATATATCCTGCAGAACTGTGAGCCAATTAAGCCTCTTTTAAAATAAATTACCCAGTCTTAAGGTAATTCTTTTTTTTTTTTCTTTTTTTGAGACAGAGTCTTGCTCTGTCGCCCAGGCTGGAGTGCAGTGGTGCCATCTCTGCTCACTGCAAGCTCCGCCTCCCAGGTTCACGTCATTCTTCTGCCTCAGCCTCCTGAGTAGCTGGGACTACAGGCGGCTGCCGCTACGCCTGGCTAATTTTTTGTATTTTTTTTAGTAAAGACAGGGTTTCACCATGTTAGCCAGGATGGTCTCGATCTCCTGACCTCGTGATCCGTTCGCCTCAGCCTCCCAGAGTGCTGGGATTACAGGCAGGTACTTCTTTATAAGCAATGCAAGAATGGCCTAATGCTGCCATATAAATAAACAAACAAAAAATGATGTAAAACCAAAGAAACAACAGAAAATACATAGACTCTAAGTCTGTTCTGTATTACTGTAACAGAATACCTGAAACTAGGTAATTTATAAATACAAGAGGCTTATTTAGCTCACATTTCTGGTGAATGGGAAGTTCATGGCCACGGCACTGGCTTATGGTGAAGACTTTCGTGCTGCTTAATAAAATGGCAGAATGTGAAAGGGTGAACTGTTACATGTGAAAAAGAACCAGACAGAAGGAGGAAGCTCAATATATAACAACTCACTCTCACAAGAGCTAATCCATTATCTTTAGAGCCAGTATTCACTCACACAGGAAGGCATAAATCTATTCAGGAGGGATCTGTCCCCAAGACTCAAAACTTTCCACTAGGCCCCACCTCTCCCAACACTGCCACACTGGGGATGTAACTTCAAAATTAGCTTTGGTGGGAGCAAATCACATCCAAACCATAGCAGACCTACAGAGGAAAATATAATGTAGTTATCAATCATGGACTTAAAATAACTTTCATTAATATGTTCAAGAAATAAAATGCAAGCTGCATTTTGGTAGAAAACTGAAAAGAGAGAGAGGAAAGAAGAAAGAAAAGTAGAAAGAAGAGAGAGAGGAAAGAAAGAAAGAGCAAAGCCCAATGGAATTAAAAATTAAAGTAGGATAACTGAAATTGGTAACTTTGTGGATGTGTTTAAAGGCAGGTTAGCCACATTTGAAGATAAAATATTTTTATCTATCTACTGATTGATCGATCAACTGACTGATCTATCAATTGATCTATCTCCCCTATTGGTTCTATTTCCCTGGAGAACCCTGATTAATACACTCCACAGCATTCCATGGAAATGTTTCAGGTCTGCGCTTCTGCTGGGTATGGGTGAGTCTAGTTTTAGAGGGAATCCTCTCTTCCATGCATCTTCCTCCAATAAGGCAACAGAAGTAAATAGCCTTGTCAGTACAAACACGTGTAGGCTGTGTGGTGCAATGGCAGTCTGAACTCGGAGTGTCAGCACTTTACTCGTTATGCAGGAAAGCTAGTGCCCAGGACCTGGAGACTTTGGGGTAGCTGGGGTTCTTGAATGTGTGGCATGTTACAGTCCCCCTGTGTGGTGGAAAAAGTCATGAACTTCTTCAGAAGCTGAGCTTGGTTTTATTCTTCCTATTGGGAGAAGAGGGACTTAAGACTAACTCTTTGGCCTTGCAACTTATGGTAAGCTTCCAGCCTAATTCTCAATTCGTTCCAGGAATAAAACAATGTCTTCTATAGAATCAGCTCTTTAGCAATATATTAAAAAATAACACTTGGCACATAGTAGGCACTCAATAAATATTTGTAGAATAAGTGAATGTATCATTTTGGGGGGGAAGAAAGGGAAAAGCTGACAAATTGTAAAAGTCTCACTACCAGTGTCACAATCCTACCCCATTATATTTTTTTTGAACTTCAATAAAGAAAAATTAAATACTATAATTAGTTGCCAATAGAAATACTGAAGTTTTATTCCTCCTATATCAGAAATCAGACAAAAATTATTTATTATTTACTTTTTCCCCAGTAGCAAAGATAGGATATATGGAGTTCTTAGGTTCCTGATTAAATTATGAAGGAGAAGAAATAAAAACAAAGAAACAAAAAGCACTGCTATGCGATTTCCGTATGTCTTTAAGTTTAATGCACAATATATTGCTCATTTCATTTATATATTTCTATCTGTACCCTAATAAAAAGGCATATCATTATAAGGTAACCAAAGTAATATAGCTTGAATTGTGTCCCCATCCAAATTTCATATTAGATTGTAATCTCCAATATTTGAGGTGGGACCTGGTGGGAGATGGCTTGATCATGGGGGTGGATTTCTCATGAATGGTTTAGCACCATCCACATGGTACTGTTCTCATGATAGTGAGTTCTCACGAGATCGGGTTGTTTAAAAGTGTATGGCATTTCTCCGCTTCTCACTTTTGCTCCTGCTTTCACCATTTGACGTGCCTGCTCTCCCTTTGCCTTCTGCTATGACTGGAAGCTTCCTGATGCCTCCCCAGAAGCAGATGCCAGTACACTTTCTGCACAGCCCGCAGAAACATGAGCCAATTAGATCTCTTTTCTTATAAATTACCCAGTCTCAGGTATTTCGTTATAGCAATGTAAGGATGGCCTAATACAAAAAAGTGAATATAAAAGAAATTGTTTTCCTACTAAATTTTTTTCTCTCTAAAAGTAACGTTGAATTTTTTTCTCTCTAAAAGTAACATTGAATTTAAATCAATATCATAAGCCAGAGTGGAATAACATTTGTCTTATAATTGATGTGTGAAAATAGTAAGAAAACTAAAGTGCAAGAGCAAAAACATAGTTCTAATGACTTAAGCGTATTTATTGCCATCAAAACGTACTCCAGTATTTTTTTTATTTTTTGACCTGCTTGTTAAGGATATGCCTTAAACCTTTATCTTGGAAAATTATTAAAAATTAAAAGAAGCAGTTACCACTGAAAATTAGAAAGTATCTTAACTTTCTAATTTTCCACTGAACTTTCTAATTTTCCACATTTACTTTCTAATTTTCACTGGAAAATTAGAAAGTATCTTAACAGACTAAGAATTAATATGACTAGACTAGGGTTGCCAGATAAAATTAAAAAACAAAGCAATTTTGAGTATCAGATCAACAGGTATTTTCTTGTTAGTGTAACTATGTCCCAGACATTGCGTGGCATATACTTCTGTTGTTATCTCATTGCTCATCTTACATTAAATTGAATTTGGCATCCTCTGTTGTTAATTGTTCACTCTGGCAATCCTGCACTGGGTGAACATACAACAGAGCCTTCAAAGCCTGAGCTATGGTAATGTTACTAAAACAAAAGAAGCAAGTTTCTTCACTGCTTTTTTCTTTCTTCTTGGGAAACATTCACTGAAGCATATTATGTTGTGACAGGTTCTGTTTACTGAAAACTTGTGATATTAGCCCTTGAGGGCAAAACTGTTACATTAAAATGGACATTTTTTACATAAATTTATCCAATCCCTTTTTATTTAAATTGATATCACAGAGTAAGAGATATTATAGAAGCAGATAAAAGTAAATAGGTTTTGGAAAATTATTATTGTCTGTTTTTATAGTTGTTCTTTTTAATTGTTTCTGGTTGGGAAGTGTTTTTTTTAATTTATGTTTTTATTTCATTTTAAAACAATGACAAGTAGGCAATAGCTCAGAATTTTTTCTTCTTTTTCACTGTCAGAATTAAATAATTATTTTCCTAAATTGACATTTATATTGTATAGCTCATTTTCCAAATGTGGCTGCTAGAATGGCAACATTTGAAGTTGAAGCTATCCAGAGAAATCTAGCATACATCCTCTGCTACCTGAAAATATTAAGGGCTTTGCTATAACCTAAATTTGATTTAATTGTCATCAAACTTTGTTATCTAAGGGTATTCTCTATTTCATTCTTATCAAGCTATGTGTAGTTATCAGCTAGTCCAAATGCACACTTGATATTAATTAACTCAAAATTTCTCTCTCTGTATATTTATTCTGTAGAACATTCTATGCCAAGAGTTGGAAATCCCAGCAAATATGGCAGAAGACTTCACGTTTTACTTCCTAAATATAAAATATGATCTTCCCCCTTAAATATTCTTCAGCACAATATGGCATTTGAAGAAATTTCCTTGTGGCACATATATACTCCATTAATCTTAAAGCACTTATAAGGATCCATAAAACTGACTCATACATTTTAGAAGGATTTTTCTTTTTTTTGTGATTTAAATTTGCATTTGTAAAAGCAAAGATTAATTTATTGAGGAAATATGTAGAAAGCATCAGGATTCAAACTGTGCTTTAAAAATAAAATGAAAATCTTTTCTTGGTAGTTGGAATCATTTTTACCTAACTAAGCCAATAACACTTGGCTAGATGACAGTCTGAAAGAAGACGGACTAACTTCCAGTATTTAAAAGATTTTCAAATCCTACTTGTCTTGGAACATAAATACAGTCATAAGACTTAAAATTGGTTTGACAGGAAGGTTTCTTGAGTCAGCAAGTCAAGTCAGGCAATCCATATTATTTTTCTTTTTCAGGAAAGGCTAATTCTCTAAAATTTTTGAAATATGAAAAATTGAGTTCAACATAACTTATCTTTCATATTTTAGTGTTACATTTCATCAGTTACCTATTGGATGCCAGTCTCCATCCGGGGTGTTCTGAAATATCAATTTATTATTTAGAAAATCATGTATTGAATGTCTAGCTATATATTGTTTACAGATGAAGTAACTGGTAACTGCAGACATTAAGTAATTCCCCCACTGTTAGGAAGTAGGAGAGTGAGTGATTAATTCTGTCATATAAAGACTATGAGCATTCCACCATGCCATGCTGTCCCTTATAAAAGCAATTTAAAAAAAAATTTTTTTTTTTTTTTTTTTTGGAGACAGAGTCTCGCTCCGTCACCCAGGCTGGAGTGCAGCGGTGCCATCTCGGCTCACTGCAACTTCCGCCTCCAGGGTTCAAGCGATTCTCTGGCCTCAGCCTCCCCAGTAGCTGGGCTTAAAGGTGCCTGCCACCATGCATAGCTCATTTTTTGTATTTCAGTAGAGACGGGGTTTCATTTTGTTGTCCAGGCTGGTCTGAACTCCTGAGCTTAGGCTATCCGCCCACCTCGGCCTCCCAAAGTGCTAGGATTGCAGGTGTGAGCCACCGTGCCTGGCCTCAGATAAGCATTCTTATTTGTCCTTGATTCACCTAAATTTTCTAAATTCACTTCTAAATACCTATCATGATTCCATGTATAGATCTACAAATGAAAGAAAAACATGATTATTTGAAGTGATCTATATTAGAAATAGAAATATACAAAGAAGTCACTCTTCAAGCAGTAAACTATTTTCGTTACAAAGAGTAGTGATTTGTGTTCCAAGGTCCTTTGTTGTCAGTCCTGCTTCTGATCCTCCAAAATCACAGCATACACACATCTAATTTTGAAGTTCATTCTACGATTTGAATCTGAGAGATAATAACGGTGTAGTTTAAACTGCTTCTTAAGAACACAATAAAACAATCTCTCCTCCCTTATAAAATAGATCTTCTCATAAGGGAGAATATACTCCATTTAAAAAAATTTTTTAATTGCAAGTAAATTTTTCTGATTATTATTTTTTTCTGAGATGCTGTGTTATGTGGTTGCCTTTTTTTTTTTTTTAATATGGAGTCTTGCTCTGTTGCCCAGGCTGGAGTGTAGTGGCATGATCTCGGCTCACTGCAAGCTCCGCCTTCCCGGGTTCATGCCATTCTCCTGCCTCAGCCTCCCAAGTAGCTGGGACTACAGGCACCCGAGTGGTGGTCATTTTATTTATGTAGAGAGCATGGAGTCTGTAGCTGTACAGATCTGCTATTGATTTCAGCTGTAGGTGTGTCCGGAATTTATTCCTTCTGGTGGGTTCTTGGTCTCGCTGACTTCAAGAATGAACCTGCAGACCCTCGCGGTGAGTGTTACAGCTCTTAAAAATGGTGTGTCCAGAGTTTGTTTCTTCAGATGTTCAGATGTGTCCGGAGTTTCTTCCTTCTGGTGGGTTCATGGTCTCGCTGACTTAAGGAGTGAAGCCACAGACCTTCACAGTGAGTGTTACAGGTCTTAGAGGTGGCGTGTCTGGAGTTGTTTGTTTCTCCCAGTGGGTTCATGGTCTCACTGACTTAAGGAGTGAAGCCACAGACCTTTGCAGTGAGTGCTACAGCGCTTAAAGGCGGTGCGTCTGGAGTTGTTTGTTCCTCCCAGTGGGTTCATGGTCTCACTGACTTAGGGAGTGAAGCTGCAGACCTTTGCAGTGAGTGTTACAGCTCTTAAAGGCGGTGCATCCAGAGTTATTTATTCCTTCCGGTGGGTTCATGGTCTCGCTGACCTCAGGAATGAAGCAGCAGACCCTTGTGGTAAGTGTTACAGCTCATAAAGCTAGTGTGGACCCAAAGAGCGAGCAGCAGCAAGATTGTGAAGAGCGAAAGAACAAAGCTTCCACAGAGTGGAAGGGGACCCTAGTGGGTTGCTGCTGTTGGCTCAGGTGGCTAGCTTTTATTGCCTTATGTGGCCCCGCCCACATCCTGCTGATTGGTCCATTTTACAGAGCGCTGATTAGTCCATTTTACAGACTGCTGATTGGTCCATTTTACAGAGTGCTGATTGGTGCGTTTACATTCTTTAGCTAGACACAGAGTGCTGATTGGTGCGTTTACAAT
Organism: Pan troglodytes; assembly: GCF_028858775.2. Lineage (NCBI taxonomy): Eukaryota > Metazoa > Chordata > Mammalia > Primates > Hominidae > Pan > Pan troglodytes. The sequence continues at coordinate 91,113,180 of NC_072412.2, read as the reverse complement.
CCATTAGCTAGACACAGAGTGCTGATTGGTGCGTTTTTACAGAGTGCTGACTGGTGACAGAGAAAGTGCTTAGTTAATAGTATTCATTCACAAGATATATTGCAAATCACAACATACAGTATAGATAAAAACAACTTACATTATACAAGAATGCTGATATAAATGTGTTAACCCCACAGAGACATTAATTTATTGTCAGACCATGTGCCAATATTTTGTGTTTGGAAATACAGAGAAGTAGGGAAGAGAGGTGAATGTATATAAGAGGGCATTATGAAAATGCTATGGTGTTAGGAACTAATTAATCTGTATCTTGACTATATCATCATCAATATCGTGGTTATGATACTGCATTAGAGATTTATATTATGTGCAGGTGGTCTCTGCATGATCTTATAATAGAAAATATATCTACAATTATCTCAAGGTAAAACAAGTTTAATTAAAAATATGTGAATCATGTGCATGTGAGGCAACTTAGATATTTACGAATGTGTCTTACTCCAGTGATGACCAACAGGAGCAGAACAACTTAAATCAGGCAAGAAAATACCTTCTTTGAGGAGGGGCTGATGCTGCTACTCTTGCTCTGTAGGGGATTTTAGATAGAAAAATTAGAAGAGAGCTTTTAATAGTAGTGGTCATTGCATGGGAAATTGATTAAATCTCTTACTGATAATGTCTCTCTTCCAAACCACAGGTTTTAAATATGTCATTAAGGGGAAAGACAATGCTATTCATTCTATGATCTAATGGTGTATTAGCCAGTTCCACACTCCTATAAAGAACTGCCCAAGACTGGGTAATTATAAAGAAAAGAGGTTTAATTGACTCACAGTTCTGCATGGCTGAGGAGGACCCAGGAAAGTTACAATCATGGTACCTCTTTACAGGGAAGCAGGATGAGGAATGAGAACCAAGCAATGGGAGAAGCCACTTATAAAACCATCAGATCTCATGAGAACTCAGTCACTATCATGAGAACAGCACAAGAAAAACCCACCCCCATGATTCAATTACCTCTCACCAGGTTCCTTCCTTGGCACTTGGGGAATATAGGGGCCACAATTCAAGATGAGATTTGGGTGGGGACACAGCCAAACCATACCATTCTGCCCCTGCTCATTCCCAAATCTCATGTCTTCATAATTCAATACACAATCATACCCTTCCAACAGTCCCTCAAATTCTTGACTCATTCCAACATTAACTTGAAAGTCCAAATCCAAAGTCTCATCTGAGACAAGGCAAGTCCCTTCCACCGAGGAGCCTGTAAAATCAATAGAAGGTTAGTTATTTCCTAGACACAATGGAGGTACAGGCATGGGTAACTACAGCCATTCCAAATGGGAGAAATTGGCCAAAACAAAGAGGCCACAGGCCCCAGGCAAGTCCGAAATCCAATAAGGCAGTCATTAAAACTTAAAGTTCCAAAGTGATCTCCTTTGACTCCGTATCTCACATCCAGGTCAAACTGATTCAAGAGATGGTCTCCCATGGCCTTGGGCAGCTCTGCCTCAGTGGTTATACAGGGTGCAGCACCCCTCCTGGCTGCTTTCATGGGCTGGCATTGAGTGTCTGTGGCTTTTCTAGGCACATGGTGCAAGCTGTCAGTGGATCTACCATTCTGTGGTCTGGAGGATGGAGGTCCTCTTCTCACAGATTCCCACTAGCCAGTGTCCCAGTGGGGACTCTGTGTGGGGGCTCTGACCAGCCCCACAATTCTCTTCTGCCCTGCCCTAGTGGAGATTCTCCATGAGGGCTCCACTCCTACCGCAAACTTCTGCCTGTATATCCAGGAATTTTCATACATCCTCTGAAATCTAGGTGGAGGTTCTCAAACCTCAATTCTTTACTTCTGTGCACTTACTGGCCCAACACCATATGTAAGCTGTCAAGGTTTGGGGCTTGCACCCTCTGAAGCAACAGCCTGAGCTGTTGGCCCCTTTTAGCCATGGCTGGGACACAGGGCACTATGTCCCCAGTAGAGGACAGAGGAGTGAGGCCCTGGGCCTGGCAAACAAAACCATTTTTCTCTCCTAGGCCTCTGGGCCTGTGATAGGAGGGGCTACTGTGAAGCCCTCTGACATAGCCTGGAGACATTGTCCCCATTTTCTCAGTGATTAACATTTGACTCCTCATTATTTAGGCAAATTTCTACAGCCTTCTTGAATTTCTTCTGAGAAAATGGGTTTTTTCTTTTCTATCACACTGTCAGGCTGCAAAACTTCCAAACTTTTATGCTCTGCTTTCTCTTCCACTTTGCTACTTAGAAATTTCTTCTACCAGATACCCTAAATCATCTCTCTCAAATTTGAAGTTCCAAAGATCTCTAGGGCAGGGTCAAAATGCCACCAGTCTCTACGCTAAAGCATAGCAAGAGTCACTTTTGCTCCAGTTCTCAAGAAGTTTCTCATCTCCATCTGAGGCCACCTCAGCCTAGACTTCTTTGTCCATGTCACTGTCACCATTTTGGTCAAAACCATTCAATAAGTCTCCAGGAAGTTCCAAACTTTCCCACATCTTCTGAGCCCTGCAACTCTCTAGGAAATTCCAAACTTTTCCAATTTTTTTTTGTCCTTTTCTGATCCTTCCAAACTGTTCCCACCTTGACCTATTACCTAGTTTCAAAATTGTTTCCACATTTTCATGTATCTTTAGAGTATCACCCCACGTTGTGTGGTACCAATTCACTGTATTAGTCCCTTCTTACACTGCTGTAAAGAACTGCCCAAGACTGTGTAATGTATAAAGAAAAGAGGTTTAATTGACTCACAGTTCCACATGGCTAGGGAGGCCTCAGGAAACCTACAATCATAGTGGAAGGCACCTCTTCACAGTGCAGCAGGAGAGAGAAGGAGAGCTGAGTGAAGGGGAAAGCCCCTTATAAAACTATCAAATCTTCTGAGAACTCACTATTATGAGAACAGCACAGGAAACACCCGACTCCATGATTCAATTACCTCCCACCAGCTTCCTCCCACAACACATGGGGAATATGGGGGCTACAATTCAAGATAAGATTTGGGTGGGGACACAGCCAAACCATATCAAATGTTCATATATAAAAAGTTAAGTATTAATAAATTAGGAAATATTCTCAGTGTAACTGCCCAATAGGTTCTTCTTGCCCGCTGCCCAGATAGATCTGATGTATCGAAACAGGAAAATTGCAATACAGAAAGAGTTTAATTCATGCAGAGCCAGCTAAATGGAAGACCAGAGTGTTATTATTACTCAAATCAGCCTGAGAATTTGGGGGCTAGAGTTTTTCAAAGACAGTTTGAGGGAAGTGGTGGAGCTTGCTAGGCAATGGGTGCTTGCTGCTGATTGGTTGGGGTTGCAATCATAGGGATGTGGAAATGGTTCTCATGCTGCTGAATTTTTTCTTGATTAGGCAAGAGAAGAAGTTGGTGGGTCTACATGGAACCATTGGTGAGTGGGTCAGGTGGAGCCACTGGTTATCAGACATGCAAAAAACCTGAAAATATATCTTAAAAGGCCACTCTTAGGTTCTACAATAGTGATGTTATCTGCAGGAGTAATTGAGGAAGTTGCATATCTGGTGACCTCTGGAACGATCACTGTCAATCCTTTACATCTACACTTTAGCAGAATTCAGGCTCCTTTCATTCTCCTACACTGGTGGCCTTTCATTAAATTTACAAAGTTGGTCGAATATTAGGGAAGGGGTATCATCATTTAAACTATAAACTAAATGTCTCTCAAAGTTAGCTTGGCCCAATCCCAGCAATAATTAAGGACAGCTTGAAGGCTAAAGGCAAGATGAGGGCTGGCTAGATCAGATCTCCCTGACTGCCTTAGTTTTTGCATGGTTTTAATTTATGCAAAGGCAGTTTCATAATCACAGAATGGATGCTTAAAAATAATTGGGCTTCATATTTATTAAAATGGAATGAAACATATGCTTAAATGTGTATAAATACACACACACACACTCCCAAGTGTGTGGACAGAGAAGAAGAAATTCTTGTAATTGAAAACACTGAGGAAAGAGGACATAGACATTTTGAAAAGAACCAACGTTTAATAAGGAAGAACTTAGCACATAAAACAAGATTGGTAGTCAGACAACAAACATTCATAGGGTGCTAGGTCCCCTGGAGTTTTCGAAAAGGGGGATATTCATGGAAAACAAACAATTTTAAGAAGAGCCATTGTGTTATTTTTGTTGCTGTTTGTTTAAGATCATCTATGCAAGAATACTTGGAGGGTGATAAAAGAGAACTCATGGATACAGTCTAGGGGATGTAGTATACAGTTGGCAAGACATGATGGTAGCTTTAATAAGAAGGGTGGAAAGGATAGAAGACTGACAGATTTGAATTAGAAAGTATTGAATATGGGGTGGGGGGAAAATATAGCCAGAGGTATGGCTAAGAAGGCAGGTAGATTTATCATTTATTAATATAGAAAAATTGGAGAAAAGTCAAATATGGAAGATGGGGTGGTTTGGAAATAGGTTTAAATTAGTTAGATTTGTAACTAATATAAATGTGGTAAATGTTAAAATAATAAATTTAAAGTTGCCAGTCAAATACCTGAATTTAATTATAAGGAAGAAAGTTGGATATAGAAGTTTAGAAGTCAGAGATAAGGACTGGGCTTGACTTATGCATTTGAGTGGCACACACAAGTAAAATATGTATAAAGCCATTGAAGTTGATGAGATCATTAGGAAGATGGTGGAGAGTCAGTATAGAAGAGGGTCCATAACTGATACATATGGAGCTCCCATGTCTAGAAGTCAGGCCAAAGAGAAAGAACTGCAAAACAGAAGGAGCAGCCAAATTTATAGGAAGAAAACCAGGAGAGTGTGGTGTCATGAAACTACTTATGCTCCTTTCTGGTAGAGTAGAGTGAATGAAACATGTTCATCAGTTATTTTAGCAAGAGTAGTTTTGGTGGAACATAAGGTACAAGCCAGAAGAGAGTATGATAAAGAATAATTTAAAAAAGGCCACCAGGCACCCAGAACTGGAGTGTATTTTTTCTTCCATCACTGTGACCTGCTGTAGACATCTAGGAACACTTCCATTCTTGTTACAAACACCATGCCTCAAATTTACTATTCATGCAAAGTAATCAATTCTTCAGAACATGACAAATGTGCCCTCATTCCCTGATTAGATGCAATCTTTTGCTGTAGGCTATAAATGGTAAGAAAAAGATAAAATATAGATTTGATAGGAAGAAACAAAAAAGGTTCACTGTTTGCAGGAGGTATAATTGTTTACTCAACAAAGAGAAGAATATATGGAAAAATTATTTCTTAAATTAAGAAGTTTAAAATACTCTGCAGCTTTAGTCAAAGAAAGAAATGAAAAACCAAGTAAGACTTAAAGTGTTATGTGAACTGGAGTGATTTATAAACACATTAAGTAAAACAAAACAAATAATAAGTTTGTAAAAGAGTATCAATAATATGCTACCATTCAAGCAAGCAAAAACGAAGTGTAAGTAAACATACATTTATCTGTATTTTGTGTAAAAGGAAACTTAAGGATGATAACGAACCAGTGAGATGGGTTACATGGGAAGAGAGGGTAGGAATAAAGTCAAACTAGGAGGAGATAGCAAGTAGAGAGGAATGATTATTTTAACTATTAAAAAACACATTTTAAAAATAATTTTGACTTTAGGAACATGGAAGTTTTGCTACACACACAAACACCCACATAGCAAAGATAATAAATTACTAAAAATAGAATACAAGAAAAGCAAATATATGTAAGTAAAATTATAATCAATAAAATGGCCATATTTAATTAGTGAGAAATATTCTTGAACATAATATTTGGACTCCATATTATGCTGAAGAAAAAGAACTATACACAAATGTGAACTGTGGCTAGTGAGTTCATTTTCCAAGATTTTATGGGTTGGCAATTCAGAATGAATATTATTTGTGTGTTATAGGATTAATAAAACAAGTACATTGTGGATAAAGAGATAGGTTTAGCACAGCTGGAAAATGTGGTTACTATAGAGAAAAGGGAAACGTTAGAATGAACCTTAAAATATTGGTCTGGAATTACAGATCTAATTATCAACTCATGTTTTTGTTCAAGAAGGGATAAATAGAAGAGAGAGAGTGAGAGAGAATACACACACCAGCACACATACACACACATCTCTATAATAGTAGGGTACAACTCTGACTGCTGATTGCCTGGAATCCAAGATATTTCAGTAGCAATGAGTAAGCATAGAGCATTCAGACTGTAATTTCAAAATGTCATTCTTCATTTAAAGGAATCAAAGATTATTGGATAAACAACTAATTCCAGGGCGGGGACAAGGGCATTACAAGTTGACCTGGAAAATGATATTGCAACAGAAAATAAGAAAATGGGCATATAATAATGTCATCAGGTCAGGAGGAAACACACCTAGACAAATATGAAATAATCAGATTATCAACTAAAAAAATAAAATAAATTATAATCCTTGGGATACTCCACTAATTCACAGGGCCATACAGATATAAATAAATAATTGAATACAACATATCAGAGAAAAATTGGATTTTTGTTATAGTAGAATCTCAAACATGTAGAAGGAATGATAGCTTTAGAATATCATTATTTGGCAATCAACATAATTTTTTAGGCAATTATTATGAAGGGATGCTGAAACTAAGTGAAGGGTATATAGAAATTCTTCACACTATTTTTGCCACTTTTCTTAAGACTAAATAATTTTAAAATAAAATATTAAAACACATTTAGCAAGAGTTTTGTACATATAATTACTATATGTCAGTCAATTTGCATTTCTATTTAACATCAACTTAATTTAAAAAATATAATTTACAATGTAACAAATAATGTGTTACTATAAATCTAGGAACAGCTCTATAGTGGAAACATAACTGAAATGAGTGACTAAGGCAAAAGATTCAGGTTTATTAAACCAGCTTTAGTGCACCTCTGGGGAAAAACAAGAACCTCAGGTGCATTTGTGGTAGGTTTTTCCAAAGAGGTTTTCAGGAGGTTTAGTATTTATATATTTTCTTTTTTTTTTTTTTTTTTTTTAAGTACAATTTCCATTTTATTTTTCTCCAGAGAATAGCCTGTCTTCAGTCTTTAAGAACTCAGCTCCTTACATGGGCTTTGGTGGGGGACGTGGGGCAGCACCCGCAGGTCTAAATCGGGGTGGGGGTGTTCGGTCCTTGCGGGCTTCACGAGATCGATTCCTGACTACTTTGCTGTGAATTGCACAACTCACACAGTAATGTAGCTTCACATACAGCTTGGGAAGCACATAGGCATCGAAGACGCTCGCTTCAGAAATGTCCCTGACTGCTGCGGCCTCCACTATGTTTCGAATGACGAATTTCTTAATGGCCTTGTCCTTGGGCACGCATTGGGCACAGTTAGTGCAGCGAATAGGCTGCACGTGGCCGCGGCCCTTTTTGGCACGACCGTTGTTCCTTCTTTTCTTTGTCATCTTGGAGGCACGGACCGGAGAGAGCTATATTTTCTTAAAGGTGAAGAAGGTATGTAGGAAGAGGGGCAAGTACGTGGTAAGGCAAATGGTTACATTCTTGTGAGACTTTAGTTAGTGCCCAGTTAATCTACTTTTACACAGAGTGAATATTTAAAGAGAAAAGGGAGTAAAGGTAAACTATGAAATATTAGTGGAGAATATAATGAAGAAATTATTATTATAAAATGTCTATTTTTCAGAAAGTAATTTATAGACTCAAGTTATTTTCAGAAAATAAAAATAGAGTATTCTGGAGGATGCTTCATCAATTGGTTCACAAATTTACCTGGAATTAGAAAGGCCTAAGTAAAGCAAAGACATTCAGGAAAAACAGGAAAAGGTTTCTTAACTAGAAATACATATTTTGACATAACGGAATCAACCTAGATGCCCATCAACAGTGGATTGGATAAAGAAAATGTGGTACACATACGCCATGGACTACTACACAGCAGCAATGTGGATGGATCTGGAGGCCATTATCCTAAGCAGATTAACACAGGAACAGAAAACCAAATACCACATGTTCTCACTTATAGGTGGGAGTGAAAAATTGAGTACACATGGACATAAATATGGGAACAATAGACATTGGGGACTTCTAGAGGGGAGAGGGAGAAAGGTAGGCAGGGGCTGAAAAACTATTGGGTACTCTGATCACTACTTTGGTGACAAGGTAATGGGCACCCCAAACCTCAGTATCATGCAATAGACCTATGTAACAAACCTGCACATGTACCCTCTGAATCCAAAATAAAAATTTTTTAAATTGTATTTCCTTGAAAAAAAATAATATGGTAACCACCTGATGGGTTCATCTTGCCTGCTGCTCAGATAGAGCTGATTTATCCAGACAGGAGAATTGTAATAGTGAAAGTTTAATACATGTATAGCCAGTTCAATGGAAAACCAGAGTTTTATTATTACTCAAATAAGCCTCCCACAAAATTTGGAGGCTAGGGTTTTTTATTTTGTTTTGTTTTGTTTTTGGAGATGGAGTTTCACTCTTGTTGCCCAGGCTGGAGTGCAGTGGCACAATCTTGACTCCCTGCAATCTCCGCCTTCTGGTTTCAAGCAATCCTTCTGTCTCAGCTTCCCAAGTAGCTGGGATTACAGGTGTGTGCCACCACGCCTGGCTAATTTTTGTATTCTTAGTAGAGACAGAGTTTCACCATGTTAGCCAGGCTGGTCTCAAACTCCTGACCTCTTGATCTGCCTGCCTTGACCTTCCAAAGTGCTGGGATTACAGGCATGAGCCACCGTGCCCGGCCCGAGGCTGGGGTTTTCTAAAGATAGTTTGGTGGGCAGGAGACTAGGGAACAAGTGCTGCTGATTAGTTGAGGATTAAATCACAGGGGTATGGAAAATGGTTCTCCTGCTCTGAGTCCACTTTTTAGTGGGGGTTGTGTCATGAGTTGCATGTCAGAGTGGAGTCATCAGGTCATCAGAAATAGAAAAGTCTGAAAAGACAACTCAAAAGGCCAATCTTTGGTTCTGCAATCAGCATATTCTTTACAGGAATCATTGGGGAAGTTACAAATCTTGTAACCTCCAGAGCAATAGCTGGTTGTTGTTTAACTATGCCTACATCTTAGCAAAACTCTTTCATAATATTAACTTCAGGGTCTTTCATTTTTTACAGAGGGTCTTTAGTTTTACAAAGGCAATTTAGTCTGTGGAAGTTCTGTTTTCATCCTTAAGATTGAACTAAAATCAATTTTTTCCCAAAGATAGCTTTGCCCACCCCCAGGAGTGACCGAGGGCAGTTTGGAGTTCAAAGGCAAGATGTCATAATTTTCCCACTGTCATGATTGCTGCAAAGGTGATTTCAGTATGAGAGAAGACAAGTATATAGGTTGAGCTCTGGATATAATAAAAGGAAAACATATTTAGTAATTGATGGTTTAAATTCATTAATAAATCATGAAAAAAGGATCTTCAGCTTAGATATGGTATAAGCTCAGGGAACAAGAAGAGGAAATGTGAGTGTTAGAAGAGTATGAAATAGTCTTTAAGGTGATGGAAAGCTCATACCACAGGAGCAATGACATACAGTTTCCAGGCAGTGCTTTCTGCTCGTATTGAAGTCAATAAATAAAAGTTTATTTTTATTTAAAAATACCTATTTTATCCAGCAAAACTTACTTGCAAACACAGATTCAACTGAGTTCATCTAGGGTGAGTCTAGGTGATTACAGGAGAGTATAAGAGCGATAAAGTGGATTTTATAGTGACACTACGTTATTACAGTGGAGGGTGAGTATATTCACCAAAAATATAAAGTGATTATCTCAGATAATCTAAGTGAATAAAAAGGAACCCAGAATATGTCTAAAGAATATTAAAGTATTGGAAAGTTTCATGTATTTTAAATCTTGTAGTAGTTGAAGAACTACTGTTTTAAGATAGCTTAATCAAAGAGCCATAAGGTTAAGAACTGGTAGTCAGAAATTTGGATGTTAAATTTTATGCTTTGACATCAGAGATAACATGAACTCTGATTATAACTACTGCCAGAACATTACCTGCACGTGAGTGGTTAAAATAAAGTACAATAAATCAGTTAAGCAGATTAAGGAGAGGATAGGTACCTCTTTTGATGTAAATTCATGTAAATGAATGCATACAAAATATGTAAGATTTTTGGTCATCTGTGATTTAAATGATGCACGCCTCTCCCAATGTAATATGTCATTATCTGAGTGAGTCATCTAATTTGGGTGTGTCAAAATTTTCCTTTACATTAATAAGTAGAATTGGGGGAAAATTGTATTTTTTCCTATAGTCCCTAAGTTGACAGAAGAGTGCAGCCAGTGGCAGTCATCCCATCTCTATGAGAAAATTCTGTCTATAGAAATTATAGGAAATCGCGAGTAGATATGAGCAATGGACAGATGGGCTGAGAGATTTAGTATGATTAATCCCCACTTTTTCCTAGAACTCAGTCTTTGGTTCAGAAATTTATCCCAATGTAATTGAAATTCCCAAACAATTCTGCCAGGAATGTAGGTTGTTGCTGTTTTTTTTTTCTTCTTTTTTTCCCCCAACCTTGTTTCAGTTGCTCAGTTGTATTTCTTTTACTTGCTTCTGAAACACCTCTAATGTAATTATAAAAAGACTATAGCAGATAAACTCTGTTTCTCTTCTCAAAACAACTCAGTCTACTTTATTCTTCTCTGCCCTGAAAGGCAGATCACTATAGACTGCATTAAACCTTTGTTTACATTAGTTGTTGGAATCAATCAATTGAAGGGGAGATAATATCCCCACCCCATTCATCTTCAGAAAAAGATAGTTTACATCAGGTAATCTTCTGGCTCGACCTCTTTAGCTTTTCCATGTCTGGTACCAACAGACCTCTTACCCCTTCAGGCCTAGAGATGGTAATGGTGTTTTTAAATTTTGCTACACCGGCTGGTTTCCCTTAATTTTGTCCAAACTTTTGTAAATACTCTCATTATAAAAATGTCTCCAATTACATCTTTAGTATGCATTATCTTTTTTTGTTCTTAATTTCTGAAGAGGTACACATGTATATGTATGTCGGTAGATATACAACAAGAAAAAAGAGTGTAGAATAATTTATGTATTAAAATATTCTGAAATATATTTGAGTTAAAAATATTATGCTCAGTTCAAAAGCTCTTTTCATTTTTCATAGCAACTGACTTTGACATTTTTATGGGCCAATTTCATACTGAACTCATCCGAATCCTAAAAATAAAGTGATTTGTTATTGCAAACTGTGGTAAGTCTACTTGAAACAACATTGCTGAAGAACTGAAGAATAGAGCTATAAATTCTTAGATGTATAAAATCAGAATAGCATTCCCAAGTTTTATTTTAACTTTTTAAATATTGGAGAAAGAAAAAAAAAGAGCTGAAAATGTTTACCACTTCCTCACTAATGACTATAATCATCAAAGAAATTATCCCACCTTTCCTCACAAACTTTGTGCACTTTTTGTTTGAAAACAACTTATTTAGAAACATAAGGACTATTAGAAGTCATACACACATCCATTCTACACACTCTATTTAAGATATATTCATTTATTTTAACCACTTTTATTTCCTGTTAGCACTGAAGTCTTATTCTATGAACTTATTCTACTAGTTTTATGCTTGTTAAGTGGCAAGGAAATGAATTCACCCATATCCATTTGAATCAACGAGACTGTTTCTATACCATTGTGCAGTAATACTTGTTTTTATCCCCCTAAGAATGACCTTCAAGCAATTATATACCACTATATACTAATTATAACAGTAAAAACTATTACTATCACATCAATAGCTTCTAGTAAACAATAAGGGAACCCGTTTATTTATTCCTGTCAATAATATATTTAATATAATATGCCTTTTCTGCACTTAAAAAAGTTATTTTTCCATGGCAATAAATAAGGTACATTCTAATATTCTAAACATTGCAAGGGCCATTTTGGTGAGAAAACACACACACACACATGCACGCATACATCTATGTATAATATATATATATATGTATCTCCCCAATTACAGTCTCAATTTACAATACGTATTTCAAAGTATCCTGTCAAGAATAAAATAGACATTATTTCCTGCTTAGCATTCTGATGCATCTAATAATGGATGAAATAAATACAGTCACGTAATGCACACAATTATTTCACCAAGCTAACTGTATAATTTTCCTAAAATTAAGAAATATTTTACCAAATGATATAAAATTGTAAATATTTCTTTTCAAGCATTCCTTTTAAATAGGTTCCTTGCTATTCATATAAGTGATATCCTGAGGAGAGTCATTTCACTAAAACACACTTTAGTAGGTGGCAATGTCTGAAATAATGCTAGAGGGTCTTTCACTAAATACTCTAGGATGACTTGCTAAAATTTCCATTATGGTTAAAACTGACAATCTGCTATAACGATTGGACACCAAACTTACTCATCTTCTGATTGCATTTGACAAACTGATATTTTGATTCATAGTACAGTTTCTTAATGGCATGAAAATTAGTTAATGTGGCAAATGGTGATTCCCTTGAATCCAATTATATCATATAAAGTTGAGTCTAGGCTGGTTTTGGATAGCAGGATTGTGCTTAATAAAGTGAACTAATGTAGCCATTTACTAAATAATACACTCATAAAATAAAGGACATGGCATTTGACCACTAAAACCATCAATACGCTTTGTTTAAGAAGTTGTAAAATGTAATGCTATTATAAAAGCCATTATATCAGGCCTAAGGATAGTCAGGGACAGTAGAACTAAAATTAACATTGAAATGAATAATTCAGGAAGATTATGAGATCCTCTTCGAAATGGATAATCATGGCAGAGACTCCCTGTTGCCCACTCTATTATGTGTTCTTCCTTTCTTTGAAATAATATCACTGATTTCTAGCTGGATGCTTGATTCTCTAAACTAACATATATTTTCCAGCAACTGATAATTAAATTCTAGAATATAAGAAAAAAGATACGTGTTCTAGCTACTGGAAATGTAACTAAGGTGACTATTTATTTCCACTTTAAAAAATATGTTTTTTTTCTAGCTAAGTGGATTATAGATATTATGGTTGGAGTTTAAGTAGGAATTTAAATAATAAAGGAGAAGTCATGAATTGTGGATTTTGGAACAAGAAGAGGACACCTCTGTGAGTGTGAGTGTGTGTCTGTGTGTGTGTGTGTGTGTATGAAACAATAAAAATAAAGTTAGAAAGAATTAGAATATTAGAATATTCCATGTTTAGTTTTTGCTTATTTAGTAAAATCTTGTTAAAAGATCTTGACAAGAATATAGTAAGTTTTTGTGGATGTTGTTATTGGAAATGGTATAAACTACCTTCCAAGTACTAATATTAATGAATATAGTAGCAGTTAGATGCCCAGATCTCTATGCTAGACAGAAAGAGTTATTTTCCAGTTACCAGGGAAAGTTTAAAAGAACTACTTCTTCTCTTAGAAACCTGGAAAATTAGACCAAGTAAACTATTGAAAAAATCTGCAGGATAGGTGGTAATATATTCTTTTCTTTTGTGAGAATAAATTCTCTATTCTGGAAGTTGAATCTTGACTATCTTTTTTAAAAAGTAGAAAATAAAATAGTATAGGAAAATTATTTATTTTCTATTTTATTAGGAGGGTCTAATAGATTATAGTTAAAAAATAATTCCACAGATATGAGAAAAATAAAAATAATATAAAATTCAAAAAAACTGAATATGTGAAAATATATAGAAGAAATCACACAGTTTTAGTGTGACTAAAGCAAGCTAAATTTATGGAAGTTAATCATAGATATTCCTTCAAAAACATTTCTCTATTACCATGATTCATTTGTTTCTGAATTTCAAATGAGTAGCAAACATTACTAATATGAAAAATCAATATTATCTTTCTGTGATTAAGAGAGGTATCTCAAAAGTACATGCTCCACTGAGCACTTTACAGTATGTATATAGAAGGTTTAATAGATATCTACAGAGAAAAAAAGAGACAGATGAGAGTACATGTGAATAACATAAAAAAAGAATTAGGTCAGAAATTTCAGCTATTAAATTGGATAGGGTAGCTTAGCTTATGACATACCAAAAATCACATTTTTATGAAGAGTTGGATGAAAGCTAGAAATGACATGTTTGAAGCCAGTAAAAAGTTGTTGAGGTAATGAGAACTGGAGGTGCTAAGAACGTGAAGAGAAAAACTCAGGAATTTTTTGACAGTTTTATGAAGAGACAAAAATTAGAATTACAGGAATGAAATGGAGATTGACCTGATATTTCCCGGTTTTCAATCCAGCCCTGACTCAGCACAATTGCTGATTAGCACATCTTTCTTGAATATCACAAAAATATTATTAGGCATACAGAAGGAAGAACTACAGAAACAAAATCAAGAAAAAAATGGACAATATAGACTTATATTGGACCTATAATGGACAATATAGACTTATAACTGACAGAATTTTTGAAATTGGCTAAAAAAATTTTAAAGGAACTTTTTAAAATGTTCAGTATAATGTAAGAAATATGGATACAATAAATAAAAATATAGATTTCATGGAGAAATTGAAATATTTTAGGTGAAACAGGCAAAGGATAAGTCAATAACTTTTAAATGAAGTTCAGATTAAAAACACACACACACACTTTCTATATGAAATAAGATGACAGCTAAAGTTGGGAGAGGGAGGTAACAAGTGAAGGTGTTGATGGGAGTAACGATGGAATGACTAATAAAATCCAAGCTTTTCTAGGCATTTAAAAGAAGTATAATATTGAGGTCCAGATGAAATACAGCCCCAAATGACCACGGAGGCTATTTTCCACCAATGAGAGGGTCAGAAGAATGCCAAATTCTAGTGGGAGAATGCTTTCTTTTATATTACAAAAGCTGGGAAAGATCGATTCTAGATCCTAAAAATAAGTAATTTTAACAATAATTTTAAAATGCTATTTAGGATAAACATGTGCATAGGGAGTTGGAGTGACATTTTAGAGCCAAAATAATTTACCCTACCAAATTTTAGCAGTTTCTTTATTTTTTCTTCCCCCCAATTCTTTTTTATTTTTCTTGAGTTACTAAGTTTTAAGATCACGGTAATGCCACAGAAATAATTTAGTTTGGTTTCTACAAAATATTTCATAAAATAACTGCCATTTTGAAATGTGAATTAGATGGTAAGATTGCATGTGTATTGACAGTTAAAAAATAATTTTGATTGTCTGGGTCAATCTTAACTTCTTCCTTAGCCTTTCATTGTTAGGAATCATATTGTTTGAAATTAACGATTAAAGAAAAATACACATATTAAATTTGAAGAAGATGTAAATGGAACAGAGTAAGTATGAGAGATAAAATAATACTTGTTAATTGAAAATATTACCAATAGGCTGGAATCAATGTCTGAAATAAAAACAGTAACATTCAACAATAAATGTAAAGTGGCATTTCTAAGTTAAAATATTCAATTCAGCAGAAGCAGGTTAATGGAAATGTAGCTTCTATTATATTGGATAAAGACATACTCTTTTGGGTTGACTAAAGCACCATTATAAATCCAGGATAGGAATAAATAATGTATAAGCTAAACATAATTTTAAATTTAGAATAATAAAATAGTGGGAAGTAATATTTCGGTTAATTTGGGCATTGCATGTAAGATGGCTAATGGCTAATTAGAAGACATTCAGGGGTATTTGACCTGAAAACTAAATTCAGAGAAACCATAATAGGAAGAAATGTCAAAAGAACTGATGATCAAAATGGAAGTGTTGCCAATTAAAAAAAATATACTTTGCCAAAACTTACTTAAAAATGTAGTGAGCTATATATATTTCCCTCAATTAATAGAAATAATTATTAAAATGTTTTCCATATTTTGATTTTTTAGTATCAAGAGATCTAGCTATTGAATAAGAAGTTGGTATATGGCCATCACAATTTTAAAAGCTTATGAATATCAATGCAAAAGTAAACATCTCTTGTTAGATCATTTTATTGTATGGAATTATTTAAACATGTCACTAGTAGAAGTTAAATTAGAAGTCTATGTCAGTTTCAGTCTGTTTTTTCTTTATTTCTTATTAGACTCAAGAGGTTTAAGAAAACTTTTTAGTTGACTCTGGCTGAGAACTAATTCTGTAATAAAATGTGTGCCTATTATATTCAATATCTGTGCTTTAGGAGATATTAGAACTTTGAACTAAATTATTCTCTTTCCATTTTCATGTCTGCTATTGAATTCATCATAGCAATTTATGTCAAACTTTCTTTTTAAAATTTTAATAGGCCTCATAAGCTGTGCCCACTTGACCCAGCTGTTGATTAGACACTCTGTTGTACTGTTCTTTCTCCAGAATTAGAATTTCTGTGTTAAAATACATTTAATAATAACTGATATTCCCAGTGTTGTAATTGGGGAAAGTTAGTCTCAGGGATATGAATTATCTTGCAGTGAATCACGTGGCTAATTGATAATACAGTTGATGTTATAAATCAAAACAAGAATCAGATTTGGTTTGTTCCCATTTTACTCTGCTTCCTTTATTTTATATATGTAAGCATTCCTTTCCAAGCAACTTCGAAGCTGTCCAGAAGTAGAAATAATGCTTAACAAAGTGCTGAGCCCACAGTGGGTATTTATTACACATAGATTTGTTGACTCTGGGTTACGATTTAGCTTTCTTTAAAAATTAAGCAAAGAAGATAGCTAGTTCAGCTCTACAGAAAAATATTTTATGTTACCTTAAAAATAAAACTCCTAGAGTCTCTAGTATATTTTATTACAATATGTCACTAGATCTAAGAGAACATATTTTCTCCTTAATGTAAAGGTTTAAATTTATTGATTGATTTTTCTTGAGACAGATAACTTTGAATTTCATTTTGAATAGTTTCTTGTAGAAGAAAACTATAATTGCATGCAAAATACGTCTTGAACTATTTCTAAGATATCATAAACTGGGTGGCTTATAAACAACAAACATTTATTTCTCACATTCTAGAGTCTGGGAAATGCAAAATTATGGTGAGAGCAGATTCAATGAAGGCATGCTACTCACAGACAGTGTCTGCTAACTGTTTTTTCACTTGGTGGAAGGGGCAAACAGTCTTTCCCTTGGACTTCTTTTATAAGGGCACTAATTCCTTTCATGGCTGAACTTCCTTTATGATCTGATCACCTCCCAAAGGCCCCACCTCTTTATGTCATCACCTTGGAGATTAGGATTGCAACACATGAGTTTTGGAGGGAAACAAAACATTCAGACCAGAGCAATGTATACATTGCAATATATAACAATATTGTATGTATGTATCTAAAATAGAATATCCAATGAGTGAAAGATAAGTATATTCTCATACATATGAATGTATATATGATTAGAATGGAGATGGCAGTTAGATGGATAAATGTGATGATAAGCAAGAGAAACAGGGACATGGAGAGAATGAAAGAGACTTGTTCAGTAGTCGAATCCTTGTTCTCTGTTACAAAGGTGTCAGGCAACTTTCTAGGAAGACGGTCACATTTTACTGCTGCTAGGAATAAGCACACATCTGCGCAACCCAGAACCAAGCAGTTGAGAACGCACCACACTGTTGTTTGGAGGGGGTGCTTAATTTTAAAAGAGCCATGAAAAAAATTGGGGCCCTTAATTGTAGAATGGACAGAAAAAAAGCCAAATGAAAGCTCAAAATTGTCCCCCTCTTTCATATATTAAAATAGATTATTGTTCCTTTAATATCGTCTTTGTTTCAAAGCATTCTACAACTTATCAGATTAAATAATGAATAACATTTCCTCAGGAAAATACCTAAAAATATTTTATTTTCAGCTTTTTCTTTGCATAGTCATCACACATTTTTTTTTCTAACTTCTAGCTTTTGTGAAATTTCTGTGACTAGTATCTAATTTGAATTATGTGTCAGATTTTATGTAGCAAAACATTTGATGACAAAATGAAAGTTTAGTGGTCTAGAATGCCTGTTTTATATTTTACATCCTCAGAATCAGATTTTTGTTGTTGTTGCTATTATCTGTGGAGTATCTATCACAGGAAATCTTTTTAGAATGATTCTTCATGATGATTCTAAGAGATTGGCGTAGGGAGGATGAGAGAGACCCACTAACAAGAGCAGTGAGTGAGAAGTAACACACAAATGGAGGTAAAAAACACAGAACTTTTTTTTTTTTTTGAGACAGAGTCTTGCTTTGTCGCCCAGGCTGGAGTGCAGTGGCGCAATCCTGGCTCACTGCAGCCTCCGTCTCCCAGGTTCAAGTGATTCTCCTGCCTCAGCCTCCGAGTAGCTGGGACTACAGGCGTGTGCCATCACTCCCAGCTAATTTTTTGTATTTTTCATAGAGACAGGTTTTCATTGTGTTAGCTAGGATGATCTCGATCTCCTGACCTCATGATCCGCCCTCCTCGGCCTCCCAGAGTGCTGGGATTACAGGCGTGAGCTACTGTGCCCAGCCCACAGCGCATGTTTTAATGGTGCTCCGATTCAGAATGCAAAGTGGAAGTGAAGTGAATCTCAGGAAAAACGGAAGTTAGAAAAAGAAACCTGTAAGAGCTTGCAAGACTTTAATAACTCAGAAGTAAAGAGAAAATTCGGAGTGGCTAAAGCCAGAGCATGGAAAAAAAACAGACTGATTATTTGAGTTTTTTATGTTGTAAATGCAAAACAGATCTCCATTTTGCCAATAAGAATCACTAATCTTAGCTCTCACTGTTGGATATAATGAGCGAATATTAGTAAGAGTAAAGGTTCACTACTGTCTACTGGAAAGTTAAATAGCAACGTCATGTCTTCCCTAGGGGAAAGACACGTGTCTGTCATACAAATAATTTTTATAAGAGAACTGCTACCAAAATTTAGGGAAACACAACTAAAGAAGACTCAGCTTTGACCCATTTCTACCTCTAAAAGGCTTTGGATTAGATCTATATCTAAAAATCCATCTATTTGTTGGAATCATCTTCTTTTTCACTTTTCTTCTAATTATCAGGTTTTGTATGTCTTATTTCAGAACCAAACTATCTCCTTAATATATGACAATATGTGATGTTAATAAATGATTTCCTTAAACTGATTTAAGCTTTCTGCTCTTAATAGAAGGATTTTCACAGGTTAAAATGAGCTACAGCAAATACAAATACTACTCTGATATAGAAATCTGTAGTAAGAACAACCTAGAAAAGAATGATAGTTACTGATATATTGATGAGAAAAAAAAAAGACGTCCAGGGACCAATTTGAAGCCAAACCTACTTTGACTAAAAACTGTATTTTTCAAAGAGTTAGTAAGAAAGCTTACATATTAACTAAAATTGCAAACAATATAACTTCATAGCTTGAATAAATAACATTAAATATTATTTTCATAAATGAATAGTGGTTTGGCAAAATTCTTTCTGTAAATCTAAAAGCTCAGTAAAAGGTATTTTGACCTTTAATCCAAAATAATAATAATAATAAATAATAATAACGTGGTCCTTTGCCATAACATTTTTAAAAGTTCAAATTCTCATTTACAGTTGTAACTTTTTTTTGGAAATTGGACTAGAAATTGAACAACTTGGGATTTCTATGTTCTAATACCAAAAAGGACCTAAAGCCAGTTTCTCAGTGCTTTTTATTGAAAAGGCACAGCAGCAATGGGCCAAACTATTAATTTTTAACTCCCTTTAAAAAATAATATTCTCCAGTAAAAGTAACTGCATTCAATGTTATCGACTTTTTTTTTTAAAAGGAGTGATATCCTATGGTAATATAAAATGTTTTCCTATAGTTGTAGTTTAGTTGATTATCTGGCAAACCATTTACTACTCTAGAAATCTGTAAGTAAATATTAATCCTATGTGAATATATATTTTATGTTACTCATCTCTGATACATAAGTTAGGGTTCTTGGCTGTCCTTAATACTTAATAGTGAACAGGATTATGATTATGATTCAGAACATATTTTTTTTAAATTGCCAGAATGGTTCACAAGTACATTTATTTTCTGAACCATCCTAATGAAACCAATTCTTGCCTGTAGCCCATTTTATGGTAAAATCTTAACATGTGGTCTCAGATGTTTGCATATAACTATCTAAATCTGTATCACTTTGGCTTGCCAATTTATTTTGTCATTTTTCAACAGAAATTTTTGAAAGATGCTTACGATTTGTGTTTTTAACTTGATAATTTAAAGAAAACAAATTATGAAAATCTATCTCTGACACACGGAACCACAAACTTTTAGTGAATTAAAATCTTTAGGCTATTAGCAAAAGCCTAAAGGAAAAGGTTGGAAAAGATTAAATTTTTAATGATTTTTTTCAAGCACTGACTGTATTTCAGGCACTGTATTATATCTAAGAAAGTTTGATAAGTAAGATAGATGAAATTGCTGTCTTCATAGAACATGTAATTTATATTAAAAAAACAAATGTTGAAAAAATATTATAAATGTAATGAGAATTAATAACCTATACTGAAGTGACTAAAGTGGATATTAGAAAAGCATGCAATTTTAGTAGATGGTTTTCCTTACCTGAGTATAGTTTTCTGCTATTATTTGAAAATCTTTTTCAAGGTAAAATGAACTATTACAATATACAGTTCCTACTCTGACCCTAAAGGGGGTAGCAAGGACACCTCAGACAATTATGACTTTCATGGATGTATCAATCAGAAAATATGGGAAAAGGTTAACAAGATGTTTATGTATTCCAAGGAATTTAAAAGAACAAAGTGTGAAAAAGAAAAGTGTTGGGTACATATGGCCAGGGAACTTTACCTGGCTAGTTTGGTGGTGGATGGTGTCCCTGAGTAAGTGATGCTGGAGTTGAGATTTGTAGGAAGAGGAAAATTTAGCCAGGTTAATACAGAAACGAGACTGCTCACAAAAGCAGAACCACGTATCAAAAGGCCTTGAAATAGGAATGAATGTGGCTGAAATTAAGCCAACACTAGTAAAGTGATCTTATACAGAGCAGACCAGTTTTTTGTGAGAGTGTGCTACTGGCTCTTTGTGACTTTTTTTTTTTTTTTTTTTTCCTTAATAGTGAGGTCATTGAAGTATTTTAAGCACCCTGGTCTCCCCTCAGTCACTTATTTCTCTATCTAGTTTGTATTTTACGGTGCATCATTTTGACCCAATTTCTTGTCAATATTTTCAACTCTTTGTGCCATTATTCTTCTGTTGTACACCCATGAAAAAAAAATCTGATTCAGTTTAAATCTTTGCCTTTTTAGCTTTTTCACCTGATGGCTAAGAACTTTAGGAAACACCCCAATTCTGCCTCTCAGTGACACCATTACTTCTTATTCTTCAGCCTTGTCTGTCAGTCCTTCACTCCATCAATAGCTAGCTGTCTGCTTCCCACAAAGTGGATATTTCACACCTTTCTACTTGATTTTCAAACTTCCTGGAGAGTCATGTTTTCTCATTCTCAACTGAAATCTCCATTTTCACTTCACAGAGAAAACAGAAACTAAAAAATCCTAATTGCCTGACATTTCCACCTCTAAATCACCATACATTTTTCAGAACACACTAAGCATTTACTTCTTCGTATCCACTACAATGGAACTGAGATCTTGTATGTCAAGACCTCTTCTTGATATAACATTTGTACCCTTTTCTCAAAAAAAATTGATTTGTCAAAAGATTAATAATCTAAGTGACTTCTCCATCCTTATAATACCTCTAACCTGTTTTTCTTTACTGCCTTCTTTCATTTGCATGCAGCATTTAAATGTGTTTAAATTCACCCATCTTGGAACAAAATGTAAACAATAAAAAATAAATAGAACACTTCTCTCTGAAACCATGCATTGCTTTCTTCAGATCTGAGCTTTCCTTCAGCTTGGCCACTTAGCAATTCTCTTTGTAATAATTTTCGTCTGCTCTTGTTAATTCCTCTTTTCAATACATTTCTCAACACACCAAATCTGGTATTTAGTCATCTTCATTTCTCCATAAACATTACAAAAAAAGCACACAGAGCACTATTATTGTGTTTTTAATTGCAATGAGCACTTTAGGATTCTGTCTACATTTTCATGTATTGTCTGAAAATGTTGACGACTCCTTGCTTCCTTGAAATATCATCCTCCTTTAGCTTCCATTCCCTTGCACTCCTCTGTTAATTTCTGCTTTTTTGTCAACATAAATGACTTAACCTTTTTTTAGGTTTTCTTATTTTTCTCCCCATTTACATTTAAACTGATGCTTATCCTAGGACCCTTTTACCTACTTTTATTCACTAATGTCATCAATTCAATGAGTTGATTTTCCATTGATAAAATGTGTTTTTGCAGTATTGCTGTTCCATTGTTTGTGGTTGAGTTTAAGCATCTTTTAAAATGTTTTTATATGTTTCCAGTACCTACGAATATGTCATTATAATGTGTCTTTGAAAAGGGAAAGATATAGGGAAGGGCCGATGTGAGAGAGGTCCTTGAAATTGTAAACAAACATTTTCTTAATGTTTCTGTTGCAGCAAAAAAAAAAAAAACAACACATAATATTTCTTCCTCACAGTTTCTACATCACGGCTACATTTTCAAGTTGTCATTATATATATATACACACACACACATATATATACACACACACATATATATATCCACACATATATATACACACACACACATATATATATATATTCATCTCTATAGCATTGTGATAAAAGCAGCAGTGGAAGTAAAAAGAATGCAGATATTCCTCTCATTCATATTCAGCCACAAACTAGATGTGTGACTTTGGTTAGTTAATTTAACCTTGTGAGTTTCTCTTTAAAAGAAGGACTTAGGACCAGATGCTCACTAAGGTAGTTTTAGTCTTACAAATATTTTGACTCACTGATCCTTAATACTTTTACATTTGTTTTTTGAGCAGAGGTGGCTCCAGTTTACTTTATGATTCTTCATATTTACATTAACCCCTCAGAGGTGCTGAAGAGCTTCTAAGGGTTGGCAAAGAAACGTGGATACAGGTCCCAGAGTCCATTAGCCTCAACTGTATAGGCTTATTCTCAGGTGCAAGTTTGTATCCAAACATTTTATTATCTCCTCTTTTACTGTCGCCTGCCAGGATGCTTTGGGGGTCATTAGCATAATTTAAACTGCTTTAACTGACAATCTAAATGTTGTTCCACTTCATCTCTTCACTCTAATGTATAAACATGCACATCTTCTAAGATTAGGCCCAAATCAACTGTAATCAAATTTTATCAAAAGTGTGTTAATTTTAGTGTTGCCTTCTAATTCGTATTTTTTGAGAAAATTAAAAGAAGGAAGAAAACCAGCATACTTAAGCACAAAGGCCCAGCATATTTTGAAATATACAGTCAATATTACTTTATCTTGATTAAGTTTCTCAGGATCTTTATCTACACCTCAACAATATAATAATAACAATATTAAGAATCATCAGGTTATTTCTTCACTTTGGGCCATCTTTAAAGTACACTTAAAATAATTTCTAAGATTCAGAAGTTTTAAGAAGCAGAATGTATCAGAAGAACTTCTTGTGCTATGTGTTAGGTTAATTTACCTGAATGCGGGCCACCTTGCCCTAAAAGGCAGGGTAAATCACTTGCCAGTCTATTTTAATTTTCATTCTTCTCAATCTTAATTCCTTTTCTTCTATAGCCTGACTCCATTTCTGGAACCAATTAAGCATTTTATATCCCATTTACTAGTACCTGCTTCTTTTCATATAATCTAAATTAACTCAATTCCACTTGACAATCAAGCTTCTAAGAAAAAGCTCAGTTCATCATTATAAAGCTGACCCAAAGGAGTAGGTAAAGAGGCTTTTATATAATAAAACACTGAGCTCTGGCACTCACAGCTTTTATTAACTGGCAGATTCTAAAGAGCCTAAGAAAACACATTGGAGAAATTGATTTCCTTGGGAAATATGACTGAATGTCCAAAGTAAAACCCTTTGCCGAATAGTAAGTTGAAAAAGACAGACAATAATAAACTTTTATGTATTATCCCTGCCATCATCTTTTCTGCTTTAAAAAAAATTATGTAGGAGTCAAGAAGATAACTAAGCACATGAATATGAAATTTAAATGGCATTTCCAAGTAAAGATAACTATATCTAAGTCCAAAAATAAAAGGGCTTGAGAGGTTTTTTTTTTTTAATTTTTCTGGTCAATGTTTAGTGCAAAAACTAATACACATGTGCATTCTTTGTGCCCTTATTTTATCTTGGGCTTAAGTCTCTGATAGGGATCATAGTATGGTGGTATATAACATGCTGTTTATTTTTAGTCCTTCCGATGAGGAATTCAACTGCGCTAGTTTTTGTGTTCTTAGTGTTTTGTCTTACACTCAGCTTACTGTGGGACTAAGAAAAAAACTTTGTGATTTTTCCATGACATATGAATACTTGCTTACATTTTACAATTTAGGGTATGTTATATCGACATGTGGTCAGAAAATCCTGATGGGTTGAAAATTTGAGCAGGCTGATGTATGTATGAACTTATATAATCATACAAGAATTTTGCAATAAATTTCAATAGGTAAGAGAAGAATAGTGTATTGTTATCCAAGAAATATATCAAGAATTTGAAGAAGGAAAAGAAAAAAGCCTAAAATTAAGTTAATTTGGCACCAAATTTATATAGTTCATAAAATTTACCATTGATTTTTCTATTGAAGAAACAATGGCATTATTTTTTATCATAAAAAGTAGCATTCATAAAATAGTCATATATTTGAAGAGGATTAAGAATTCATTCAACATTGTGTTCCTATTTTTAAAAATTTTTTTAGTTAAATAGTTAAAAATAACCTTGATGATGGCTTTGTAGATGATGACTCAGCAATAAGGTACTAATCTAATTATTTGTGTAGTTTCAAATGTCTTGTCATTTCCAGTTATCATTGAAAGTAAGTTATCAACAGTTTTATTTACACAAATATGCAACGTCTTATTTTTGAGTAATTAAGTTAAATTAAGTATAATTATCCTAAATATGGTAATTTATAGTTTGGAATATTATATCATTAGAAATTGGTTTTTAGGTTATAAACTTTTTCTTTATTAAGTGTGTGCAGTGCAAAAACCTGAGGATATCAACAGAATAATTTCTAATACTATAGAAAATTAAATAATGGAGTATTAACCTAAAGAGTACTCTGAGTAAATATTAGATTCTCACAGTATTATTAGTTCTATTTATAGGTTGCCTATTCTGAAATGATAAAAGAAATTCCTGAAAAATCATTTAACTTCAAAGAAAAGCAGATAAGTAGATATAATGACAGCATTCATCATTTAGACTAAGCTTTTTGATCCCTTTAAATTCCCACAACCTCAGAAATAAATGAAAATTGTTTAAAGTTTGGAATATGCCTTGCAATATATGTCACATACAATTGTTCAAGCTGTTTCTCTCTTTTTTTTTTTTGTATATAATCATAGCTACTGGAAACATTTTGAGTTTGATGAGAGCTGGCTACTAGGCCCACAGCTTCCCTATGAATTTACAATAAAAGCTAGTCTCAGAACAAATTCAGGCACGACACAGACATGTATGTATTGAGTATTTATTAGCATACAAATAAAACTTTATTATACTCTCTAGGTTTGAAAAATATCCATGTCTTTATCTACCACCAATTCCTCATAGAAAGTTGAACCTATACCATAGTGACAATAAACCACAGATTGCATTCTGTCGTCATTTTAGCCAGCATCAGGCAGCCAGAAGTTTTGAGTCCATCCTCATGAAAGAACTATTAAGGAATCAGCCTGGAGAGTCATCCTAGGGTGCATGTTATAGGCTTGGATACAATTTAGTGTCTTGGATGGAGGATCTTTAATGTATATGAGCCAATCTGCATCTGGGATACTTTCAATGTTTCCAATAAGAAACGTAAATAATATTCATCATATTAGATAAACACTACTATTTTCTGCTATGACACTGCATTTGACATTTTTTAAATGAGTTGGTAAATAGGTGTTGATAGAGATACTAGTAGCAGAGCCCATTATAGTGGCTGCCTCTAGAGTGTGAACATTCTCGTTGACCAGTAGTCAACCATTAACTGTACATCCTTGATTAGACCGTTAGCACTTAAATAGCACACATATAATTGAACACTATATGTACTGAAACACTTTCAAGTAAATTATTATTCTAAGAACTAAGAGTTGATATATTGAAGACAAAAGTTATTAAACTGTGATCCTAGGGAAAATATGACAGCTCTAGAGTAAGGACTCTCCCTTCCTCTTATTTCTCTTGTAAGAATAAAACTATCTTCCTGGCCCACTCAATCGCTATGTCCTTAAGGGTAATGGGTCAACTCATGGCTAATGTGAGAGTAGAAGTGATTATACTTGGGAACATTAACATCAGGCCTAGACTCTAGTCCTTAGTTCTGCTACTTCCCATATGAACTCAAAAAAATTGCCATCTCCTCTATAGCACAATTTTCTTGTCTGCACAATGGGTACCACAACTGAATTACCTCAGAGATTTTTATTTTATTCATTTAATATAATTTATAAATGCTTCATATGTCTCAAGTTTCCCTACTTCGCTAAATATATTCTAAATGAACAAATAAAGAAACACACACAAGATACACAGTAGATGTAATTTAGCAGTAGGCAGAAACCTGAAGCAAAGTAATGAGAGGAATTACATACGTTTAGAGGGGGAACCATTTTGTAGAGTGATATATGGACAGAAATCTGATGTAAGAACATCCCAGCAGAGGAAAAAGAAGTGCCAAGACCACTTAAAGGCTGTGCCTTGCAATAGTCACAAGAAGCCCAATGTGCTAGACTAGAAATAAACAAGATAAAAAGATTTAAGAAGATAAACCTAGAGAAATAAGGAGATGACCCCAGAGAAGTAAAGAGATGGTGAGCCAGATAGGTTTGTGTTGAGAATCAAATGAGGTGATAGCATAGTATAGTTCTTGGCACTACAGTATAGGAAGTGCTGTGTAAGTGTTAGACATTTATTCTTGGAATCACTTCCTTAGAGGGCGAGATTGCCACCTAAAATATGTTGGCTAGGAATATGAACAGGAGTGAATTGTCAGTGGTTTACAGAAGCACCATAAAAACTGAGTGACCGGAGACAAACTTTGTCTAATCTAGGAGTTTGCCAAGGACAAACAACTTTGGAGATGTTACTTCCATTTAGTTTTAAGGCTTTCTATGGTAAATATGGTCAATCAGGATTATCAAAAAAATAGTTTTGCTCACCAATGCCACTGTCACTACTATTAAATATCCAAACATCACAGGAATTGAGTAGGCTCCAAATGTTAAAATCGGTGTATCACTAAACGCTGATCATTTTTAGGTCTTCTAATCATACTTTGCTATTGGATGAATGAAAAGTTACAGCTGCTTAATAACAGCAATATAACCAAGATACTACTAAAAAGGGAGAAAAAATTTTGAATAAATGCAACATCAGTGTGCACTTTTGAATACCATTTTTTATTGACACATAAATAATTTTGGAGTGTTCAAGTTTACAGATGTCAATAGACATATGGGAATATTCAATATCTTGTTACCACCACACACAAAAATTGCCTTTTTCTTCATAGCATTGATTTGTTATGGACTTGGAAATAATTACTGAATAATGATCCAGATTAAGTGCTAATAAAAGTCATATATTTATGCATAAAAATTTGTGAGAATACGCACATAAAGTTGTTTTGAATGTAAAATAAATAACAGCTGCAGGTACTGGTGTTAGGGGATAATAGGGCGCCATCCAGAAACATCTGTTGACAGTGGTGCCTTTGCCCGAGTTTTGCCCAGGCCCACTGGGCCCACTTGGCCTGGCAGGCTGCACTCAGCTCATATTACTGGCCTGGATATCATGCCTGCCAAGGGTGAGCAGAGCAGCAAGAGGTATGTGAGTGAGTGACCGTGGGGTCCAGCCACTGCTCACTTCCAGGCGTGCTGGCTGCAGTGGGGTGAGCAGCTCCAAGAACCAGCACAGGCACCAGCTCTCTGTGAGGCTGTGGCTGGACCAAGCGTACCACAAGCAGCTTCAACAACTGGCACCAGGGAACGTGGTGGTGCTCGGTAATGTGGAGATGTCAGGAACCACAGAGCCTCAAAAAGGGTGTTGCAGCCCTGGCTTGAGGTGCTCGTAAGTCTGGGATCCCCAAAGGGCTGCAGCTTTTCTCTCCTGTCATCCACAACATGGTGAGCAAGGGGCATGTTTCAGCCCCGATTGTGTTACAGACAGCTCTTTCAGCCCCACCATTTGGTGGATCCCGAGTTCTTTTCCTGCATTCAGGAAGAATGAGATACGTGGACAAATGGAGGGGGAGCAAGGTGGAGAGGAGCTTTACTGAGTGATAGAACAACTCAGAGGAGACCCACAGTGGGTAGCTCCTCTCCACAGCTGGTCATTCTGTTGTCTGCTTGAGTCTGGCTGAGTCCATGGCTTTTATGGGCTTCAGAAGAAAGGAAGTGTGTGCTGATTGGTCCATGGGTGGTCATGAGTGAGCCTGGAAAAAGCAGCATAAGTTCCTACTCCCATCTGAAGAACTGGCATCCTGGTCCCCAGGTTTCAGGCCTTCCCTGGCTTGAAGGTGTGGCCTCAAGCCCTCCTCTTTCCACCCAGGAGCCTGTCTGCCTCCTGTCTCTGTTCATAGCACCCAGGCTGCTTTGCTGAGGGGCGCCTGCAGAGCAGCACCTGGCTGCCCTCAGCCCCACCTTGGCCTCTCTCCCATGTTCCTCAGTGCCTGAAGTCCAGAGGGGGCTGGTGCGTTAGCAGTGCCCCAAGCATATGCACACCTGGCCAGGTTATACCAGTGCCCAGGCTTGGCCTCAACTCTGCTCCAAGATTGGAGTGGGTGCCAGAAGTGGGGTGGGAGCAGGAACATCTGAGCCTCTGTGGGGAGAGGGGCCTTCCTGGGTTCCTAAGAGTGCAGAGATGCCCAGGACACCACTGGGTGGCTGCAACTGAACCTGAGAGGGTGGGGCCCTTGCCTGCTCCTGGACCCCAAGAGCACAGGGATGCCCAGGTCCACAGCCATGGCTAGGGGAGCTGCAGCTGCAGCAGCACCCTTCAGGGTGGGGCTCCTGCCCACTCCCAGCCCCCAAGAGCACAGGGATGCCCTGGTTGTCAGCCCAGCTGGGCCAACTTATAAGGGGGCAGGGCTTCTGCCTGTTCCCAACTCCCCCTGGCTCCATGAAGCATGCAGCCCTGACCGCACCTCCCAACGGCAGCTGGCATCGTGACAGCAGCCACTCCAGATGGGCCACTGCTGCCATCACTGGACAAGTGATTACACTGTTTGAGGCATTTTATTTCTTGGTAGCCATGAATCTCCCTGTGGCACATAAATACAGATCACTAGATATGCTATATTTCAAAATAGGCACAGTTGGTTCTATTCTCAGGTCTGAAAGAAGCAAAGGGATTTTCCATTAAGACTGGATGTGGTAGATTTTCCTGCACTTTCATTAACCTTGCAGCATTTACTACTTCACCTAATAGCCTTGATGGTTCATAAATAATCCTCAGTTACCTGCTAAGTAAGCTCTTCACCACTTTCAAACTGATTGACATGATTCATGGTAAAAGACTCTCTGACAAAGCAATGCCTAGATGAAATTACTAGACTGATTGCTTTTCACCCATCCCTTTTAGTTTATTTCTTAAAGATGGGCTCAGGAGTTTAAATCAGTAATGTCACAATTAAAATGCCACTCTTTCATAAGAGAATAAAAAGTAGCACATTGAAGAGTTTAGTAAACTGAAATATATTTCTTCATCTAAAAATAAAGTTGCTCTTAAGCATTTAATGCAAGATCAGAAAAAACCTTACAAGTTAAAAACAAACAAGATAAGATTAGTAAATAGGTAACTATGTTTATTACAGGTCCCAATTAAGTATGGGTGAGGAGACTAACAAAAAAAATCAATAAATTAAAGCTTGATTCTTTAAACCTTCATTCTTCTCTCAGAATGAACAGGGTGACTTTCAGATTTTAATACTTTTTTTTTCCAAAAAATTTAGGCCCTATATATTACATAAAAATAAAAATATTATAGGCTAGAATTATTGTTTATTTAACATTGTCTCCTACACACAATTTAGTTTTTATTCTACTATTTTTTCTCCTAAGGTTGGATTTAACAGTAAAGCAAGTCTTCTGAGTCTAAACCTACCATCAGATTTTTGTTTACTAATTTAAATTTCTATCTTTATAAAGAAAGCAAAGCTCCATCTGGCTTGAATAGAGGAACTCTACTTACTTCAAACCTGCACCAACAGAAATTTTTTTTATTTGTTTATTTTAAGGCAATGGTTCCTTTTAATGGGTAAAAGTCAGAATATTTGAACTCTAATTGTTAGATCTGATACTGTATTACTTGGGATTCTTTTTGAGGATATTGGATAACAAGGAATAATTAAATTGCACACTTTTAGGGGTCTGAAGAAAAACTGAAACCAGAAACTTACATGTCAGTGATAGCTGCATCCTCTCTTTCTTTTTCTCCCTCTCCACATCGCCTCCCACCATCAGTTCATTTCACACTCGTTTTCTGTTCAAGTCAGAACACATGGCTGCCATCAGTAACCAATCCAATTTTATATTTTACACTTCAACTAAGGGAAGGATTCTTACTCAGTTATTGAGATTTCAAGTCACAGTGTAGCAGCACTTTGGATGATCTAGCTTTTGTCTGGTAGTCACCTCTGTCAAGGGCCAAAATCATGCCACAGTGGATAGCTTCCCCTGTGCCATCTGTGTGGATGGAGGATTTTAAACTAAGGTTAGTGTGGGTACGCTAAGCGGAATACCATGAATATTTACTACAAAGTATGCAGGTACATCCGTTGGCCATTAATTTTGTGTAATTGCATGTGTAAAATGACTTATCTTAATTATTTAATTGTGAACTCCTCAGAAAATTGGTTATCTCTGCTTTCTTAAGTTTATATAATGCTTGAGAACTTAGTTATTACTGTTTTAGTGAGGCTGTCTTAAGATTTTGTTATTTCAATTCTGTGAGTAGTGACAAGAATATAGATATTCCAGAAAAAAAAAAAAAACACCTAAAAAAACACTTTCAAGAGCAGATCTTAGTTTCAAACGTGAAGAGACAGAGTGATTCAATAAAAGATTTTTTTCACTCATTGAAAATTTGTGGACACTATCTAAAAATAACTTTCCAAAGTTGAATAGTTTTTATTCAATTCTTGTTCTGCCACTTAGATGCCATAACTCTGGGCAAACAATACAGTATTTCTATGCCTCAATCATCACATCTGTAAAGTGGTTATAATAAATATCTATCTAGTAGGCATATTATAAAAATAAGTGGATTGTTTCACATGAACAATTTAGAAATGTGCCAGGCACATAATTTATATATATGGTAGCTTTATTATTATTTAGGTGCTGTGTTGGAGGCAGGTTTAATATATATAATGCAAATATTTTTGAAACCACAAATTGATTATAATATTGTATGAAAATAAAGTTAGTAGAAACTATTCCTTGCATTGAATGGGAGCTTAAACACCAAGGAGTTCTATCATTTTAAAATTCTAAATATTTATTTATATTTGCATTTAAAAGATTTAAAAGAATAATGTTTTTTAAATGTCTTCTGGAATTTGCATATTTCTAAATATTTTACTTAGTTTTTCCCTACAATCAATGTGTTTCTCTTG
The DNA here is from genome assembly GCF_028858775.2 of Pan troglodytes. Classification (NCBI taxonomy): domain Eukaryota; kingdom Metazoa; phylum Chordata; class Mammalia; order Primates; family Hominidae; genus Pan; species Pan troglodytes. The sequence goes on along the minus strand of NC_072412.2, from coordinate 91,081,467 downwards.
TGTGATAACAAAGCAAAAAAAAAGATAAGTTATTTTAATGCCTGTGGCAAAACTTTGCGACTATGTATACCAATTTGCTATTGTATTTATTTACCTTCATGGAAATATTTCTTTAAGGTAGTACCATTGTTCCTCATACAATATAAACTGGATTTTAAAAGGGAATGAATGAAAGCTGGATAATTCAATACATAAAGTTTATTTATTTATTTATTTCATGTGAATAATGTGAGTAAACTTAGGAATTCTAGATTTTAGTAGAATTCTCTTGAAAGGTCATGGCAAGGTGACCAGCTCCTTAAAAAGGAAGCAATGGTTGGGCCAATAGCCAAGATTTGATTTGTCTCATAGTTACGTCATTCAGCAGCAATCTAGTATTTGCAAAACACTTTGATAATTAACTTGGCACACAAAATTGAATAGAAAGAGCCAAACTAGTTTGATCATAACTGTTACTTAGAAGAAACCTTGAAAGATATTCAGATTCCTGGATCTTCCTCTTGACCAAGGGTCAGCAAATATTTTCTGTAAAGTGCCAGACAATCAATATTTTCAGCTTTATGGGCCATATAATTATTTCATTAACACTCCATTCTGCCATTGTAGCAGGAAAGCAGACACAGACAATATGGAAGATAGGTATTGTTGCATTTCAATAAAACCTTACTCACAAAATAAGTGGTAAATACCACAAAATAGGTGGTAAACTGAATTAGCTGGAGTGCTATAGTTTTCCAACCGTGTTCTAGGTCAGCTGAACAGTCTAGGGCCTCTTTCAGTTGAGAGCTTTAACATCAGGATAAACTATATACAAATATGGCAAATCAGTCAAGTATATTTTTAAATGTTATACAGTATGAAGATATTATGTTTGTGAGATGTGCAGTTAAAAAGTCTTGACAGACGACCAGGAGCAGTGGCTCAGGCCTGTAATCCCAGCACTTTGGGAAGTCAAGGCTTGCAGATCACTTGAAGTCAGGAGTTCGAAACGAGCATAGCCAACATGGTGAAATCCCTTCTCTACTAAAAATACAAAAATATTAGACAGGTGTGGTGGTGGGTGCCTGTAATCCCAGCTGCTTGGGAGGCTGAGGCAGGAGAATCACTTGAACCCGGGAGGTGGAGGTTGCAGTGAGCCAAGATCCTGCCACTGCACTCCAGCCTGGGTGACATAGCAAGACTCCATCTCAAATAAAAAGAAAAAAGGTTAAGAGAGCTTTGTACCATCTTTGAATATGTAAATCTTTATTTATTGTAAAGAATATAAAGCATTTAAGCTCATCAAATGCTATAATGGAAAGGATTGTCACATACACTGTATCTTTTATTTCATGCTAAATGAGTCCCTATAACAATATTAGGCAGTACAATTAAGCTTAAAGGCCATTCTATATTTCTGGTTTTTCTTGAAAAACCTGAAATATTTGGCATCCCTTATGTTGTATTTTCAAAAGCCAAGTTTAGCTGTCACTAAATAGTAGATTCCTCTTTTTAGTCAAAGAATGTTTTCTGTGATTTACACCATCCCCATCTGGCATATTAAACTCACTTGGGTAATCTGAATTTCCTGATAGGTATTTAATTTTGAACACTTGTATATACTTCACTCATTAAAAAGAGACTAGAAGATCCAAATGGGATTTCTTTAGGAGAAATATAAATTGCCAGCTAATAGGTAGAAAGATTTAAAGATTACCAACCATACAATCCATTTCCAGAAAGTCCCTATTTGTCAATTCAGACTGATTATACAGCAGCATAATTGGAGTTTTTAATGTATGCAAGCTAAGTATTACATTTTCCTATTACCCATATTCCAGAGTAATTTGATAAAGTCTAAAATAAAACAAAACTGAACCAAACACTTTCCCAGGGCAGGTTAAATAAACTCCGCTTTAAAACTATGTGACTTTAAAAATCCCTTATGTCCCTTTAGACATGCTGTATTTCTCACTGAAACTAATGAATAAGATTAACTTTGAAGACATTTTCAGCATCTCTTATGATATCACAATTTTAGGGTAAAAATGAGTGTAAAGAAGCTGTTTGAGCTCCTAGGCCATGAAGCACAACCCTCAAAATATAAAGTAATGGAGTTGTAATCAAATGTCTATACATGAAAATAATCTTTTTTACATTTCACTTGATTTTCTCAGATTTTCCCTCAATATCAATGTAATATTTTAAGTTTTGCACTGCAATCTTGTTGAAAATTTCATTTCCTCATATCTACTTATTTAAATAATTAACAATGCATCCTTTTACTTAAAAGAAAAATTTGAGAAAATGCTAATATATTTATTCTGTTAATATGTTTCCTAAACATCAGAAAAAAAATGTTTGTTAGGCACACACTTTTCTCTAAGATGCAGAGATTTAGTATCTACTTTTAGAGGTCAGTGCTGTGGCATTTTTCTTCTGACCACCTAATTTTTCAACACAAATTCATAGGCAGCTTATACCTGTCTATATTTATTACAAAGTTCTGTTTCCCTCTACAGTGAGAATTCTCTTCAGTGCCTCTCCAGAGATCTAATCAAATATGTAGACCAAACTCATCTCCATGGCTTAGTTTTATGTACAAATATATTAGGATGCTGCTTATATGGTGTAATTTACTTTACGTCATCCATGATGTTCCTCAGTCCCAAATTAAAATTCCAGCATTAGACATCCATTCATTTAAAGTTAAGAATACTTCTTTGGCTTTTTGGGTTTCCTATTTATATGCAACTGTACTCGAAAGGATACTAAGTTTTCTAACCTGTAATAATTTAGTAAATAGTCTGAGAGAACTTCTTTGAAATTATGATGATTAGCCAAACTTGGCATCTTTTTGTGCATCAAAGAGGCTAGTTTCAGTGGAAGGAGAAATTAAGTAGAACTGGAAAGTCTATGTTTCTTTCTGAGACACACATAGATAAAATTGAGCAAAGAAAAACTAAGGGAAACCTGGGGCTAAGATGAGCAAATTAGACAGCACAAAAATAGAATGTAAAATTAGACTCCAGTAATTGGGGCTGTGTCTAGTTACTCAGAAGGCTGATCAAAAGCTTTCTTGTTTCCACCCTGTCTTTTCTTCTTTATTTGTGGCTCTTATTTTTCTTTTTTTTTTTCTACACATATGGTTTACAAACAAAGCACATAAATATTTTCTCTGACCTCTTACTTTTCTCTTAACTCTTCTAGCTCTTAGAACTTGCTTTAGATAATCATTCACCTGTTAACTTTTCTCTTGTATTACTTACTGTTTTTCCATAAGTATCAGTTTGGTTTGTCTGATGTTTTAACCTTCTTGGAGACAGAATGAAGTCTTAACTTTATTCTTGCTCTCCTTAAGATACAATATGTTGATTTGCTCAACAAAAGAATTTCATAAATAAAACTTCAGAAAAAAGCAACTACAGATGTGAAATCCAGTTAACCATGCCATTCTGACATTTATTTAAAGACACTGATGATTAAAATTAGGAAATAAATCAACCATTGAGAATAACTAAAATTTGCCTAAAGTTTACCATGTCCAAAGTCCTGTTCTAAGTCAGTAACATATATTATCTTATTTTTTCTTTAAGGGATCCTATATGACAGGTAAAATAATCATTCGCATTTGCTAGATGAGGAATTGAGGCACAAAGTGTTCAGAGGATTTGAGTAATTCACACAACTGGGTTTGAACACAGGTAATCATGTTCTAATGTCCTTTCTCTTCAGCATGACAAAATTATGCCTCTATGTAAGGAGAATATGTCAATACAGTCTAAAGAATACGCTCAATGGAATTTACAAATCCTTACAGAAAAATTGAATCAGAGCATACAAACAGTCCTAAACCTCCCATCTGGGGAACGCTGGAGATAATACAAATGTAGGCCAATGTGTTACTAGCTAATATTTAGCAGTTATAAATCAAGAGAAGAAATTGCTAAAGAAAACTGGTTCTAGCCTAGTACTTTAACAGATATGCCCTGTAATGAAATGGAAAGTTAGATTCAAATTTAGAATTCTCAAATTTATGTTTATCAAATTTGCATTTATGAATTATGTGGCTTGGGGTTGGCCACCCGGCCCCTCACCTGAGACTCATCCTTTTTCTCACCCCTACATCGTGGCTCTGTTTATCAATACAGGAAGACTCTTCTAAACCTGGGTGATTATCTCAGCTTGTATATATTTGCTGTGACCATAACCCCCTCAAAGTGCTGCACCTTAATCAACACTTAAGAGTTTCACAGGCTAAAAGGTATTATATGGAAGATGGACATAGGGAAGAAACACTTGTAGGTCCTAAAGTTGGCCTATGGTGATTGGGTAGAAGATGCCATGCCAGGAATGTGTCCTGGAAGGGAGATCAAGGGTTCCAGGGGTCCACTCTCTTGGTCCATGGCTACTCCCAATCCACGTGGGTGTGTTCGGTTTAACGCACATCAGAGCCAGTCCTGTCATTTGATTCTAATAGTAATGTTGTACAAACACTTTAGAGAAAATATATTCATGAAATTGAGAGACAATGGCCAGTAGAACTCAAGAGTAACATTCAAAATAGTATTAAGTAAAATACGGTAACTATCAAAAGACTTTGGCAGAAATATAGTGAAAGAATCTACTATTGAAATAATTCCTTGGCAAGAATGGCAAAAGTTATAAAAGAAGTGATTATCTGAGATAAAAATGTAAAGAGAAAAAGGTGGATATCCAGGTGAGTATGAAAAATAGGAAATATGGAATCTCCCAGAAATGACCTGTTTTCACATTATTTCTGGGGCAAATAAAAAATATTTCAACAATATGAAACTTTAAAGTGAAAAACGAGAGGCCCAATCAACCTGTATAACCCAAGTATTCCCATAAAGTCACATTGATATAGCAGCTTCATTGATAAAGAATGGAACTGATTTCTTCTGGGTGCCTATAACTGCTGGGGGCTGAAAACAAGGCCAACCTTAGGAAAGAATGAAAAAACAACCTTGATAAAGATGCTTTTATATGGGATCTGGTCATTGTAGTATTCAGTGAAATTCCAGGAAATATGGAGGCTGGGCTACCTAGAAATATTTTAATTGAAATTTTATTTACTTATGTGGTAAATAAAATAAATACATAATTTTAGAAAGTATTAGGTTTTGTTTATTAAAATTAAAAATTTTAAATACATAAAATAAATACTTAAATAAAACTTTATTACAAGCCTGCCCTATTTTGTGCAGTACTGTTTTCATAATTTATTTAAACACACAGGAGAACTCTGTGAAGTATGTATTTATTTTGTTTCTTTTATAGACAAAATGATTAAACTGTAAAATCTCACGTTTTAAGTCACTTACTAGAAGTTTCAAGGACCTCAATGTTCTGTGAGCGTTCTAAAAGGTACATTGCCTCCAAAGACAAGAACATAAGCACAGTGGAGAAGGTAATTGTGCTTTACAGATGAAAGTCCCTTGTAGGAGACTTTGTTGCTATCTGAGTCTTCAAAACATTCATAACCTTTGGATATATTTATATAAGGAGTGATATCTAGAAATGTGTAGCTCTCAAGAGAAGCTAACCAACTTTGAAAATGGATAACAGAAAGAAATTACAAGCCTAAAGAAACCTAAATTATCGAATGTGTTTTAATCTGTTGGATTAAGCACTTGCCCTATCTCAAGTCTTGTTATATTAGATGATAAACCTCCATAGAAGTTGTCACTAATATTTGTGTCTGTTATTTGCTGCCAGAAACATGCTAATTCAAATAAAATGTAATATACAGTTCTATCCCATGTAAAAATTTATAACCGATTAAAGTCACACAATTGAATGTAAGAGCAATAAAAGCTTAGACTTGTAAATGACTACAAATACCAAGTGGTTTAATATTGTTCCAAATTCAGACATGATATTTACAATGGATGATAGAGTGCAGAGCCAATCATGAATTTGAAAATATGTAGGATATTGATTTAAGTTTTTTGAGTAATTTTAACTTATGATATACAAATGTTAGACATAGCCTCTCTCTATATAGTGAATAACACAGTGCAAATAAAGTTGCAATTAAGTGAAGTTTTAGAAAAGCCCTTCTGGCCGGGTGCGATGGCTCAGGCCTATAATCCAAGCACTTTAGGAGGCCCAGGTGGGCGGACCACCTGAGGTCAGGAGTTCAAGACCAGCCTGGCCAAAATGGTGAAACCCCATGTCTACTAAAAATACTGAAAATTAGCTGGGCTTAGTGGCAGGCACCTGTAATCCCAGCTACTCAGGAGGCTGAGGCAAGAGAATCGCTTGAACTTGGGAGGCAGAGGTTATAGTGAGCCGAGATCATGCCATTGCACTCCAGCCTGGGCAACAAGAGTGAAACTCCATCTCAAAACAAACAAAGAAAAACCCCTTCTGTACACTATTTACTATTTTTCGATATTATAAATTCCACAACAGGCTATGTTAGAATGAATAATATTTCTTTTTAATAGTGCCAATTACGCTTATCTAAACTGCAAGAGTTTTAACAGCATTGATAAAATGTGGGATCGACCACATCCATTATCCAATCAGACAGTAAGCTTGGCTATATAAATCAAGATAGAAGTTTGTTTTCATCACTCTGGAGGGATGAGACTAAAAGATTAAGACTGCTAAGAAGGCTAAACATAGCTGAATCCTATATTTCGATCAGTGGTGATAAAAATTGTAAATTTTCAATAGCCTGAAAAGATAAAATCACTAATTCTTATTTATTTTACTGTTAAATTATTATTTGAAGATAAATATGGTTTGAAGACCAGTATCCTATCAAATACAATTTTGTGGTTTTACAAAAGACTACAAACAAACAAATATTAACATGGTAGATTAAATTTAGTTTCATTTAAAATAGCTGAATTGTGGTATTTAGATTGATGTGTGTATAAGTTTTTGTACATGTATATATTAATATTCCAGTGTGTGCTAGTTCACTTTTATAGTTTTAGATATGTGTGTGTGCATGCGGGTATTTCATCCATTAATAACTTCTGAAAATCCCATATAATTAACCTACAGTTCACCCAGATATGTACTCGATAATTCTCTGCTGCACACAGTCACTCTGAAACCTATCTAAACTTTTTATTTTCAAAGTTTCACAGAGATTTTAAGTGTATTTGTTTTATAAGTTAATATGCAGTATTCTTGAAGTTTTGCATGTTATCTCGATTGGCTTCTATGCAAAGCAGAATCCAAAGCCCTTTTCAAATGAACCAAAAAACATATCTTTCTATCGCATTATAACCATGTTTCTCCCAGTTACCTCCCGAAGATATATTTCATTATGAAAACTGCAAAGACAATTCCAGCCAGTTAATTCTTAGTGTTGACCATAGTGGACAGAATTATTGCCCTCTCCCCACTGGATGTGGAGGCCCAGCGTGACTTGGGTCTTACTGAAAATTCGTGATATGCCTGGGCAATTGAGCTGGGGACATTTCCAGGCCAACTTTCTTCTATGAAACAGGGTAGAATTACAGTCAGGGAAGATGTAAATGCAGATCATCATTCCTCAGAGATTTCTCTTGGCTGAAAGCATAAATGTGATTAGACATTCAACAGTTTCTCTTCTTCAAACTAATCTGTTTACCTCCATGTGGGTGGGCTAAAAACCAAATCTGAAACCTAAAATTGTTTTGTCATCAGTGTTGACTGTCAGAGACTGTGTCTACATGAAGCCAAAACATCCAGATGGAAACTGAAAAGTAACATCCATCATCTAAATATTTTCCTTTCCCAATGCCAAGCATATAGATACTTGGAAACAATGTCATGGTTGACCGAATGTTTCACTTTTAATCTAGATGTTTTGGCATTGTTTAGATACAATCTCAGTTGTAACTTCTCATACAAAATTCCCACATCTGTAGTGTGATAGATACATTTTTAAAAATAATTCACTTAAAATCCTTATATATATGGATAAAATCCTGGCTATATGGGTTGGGATAGAAGTAATTATAAATCCATATGTATATGTGTATATATATGTGTGTGTATATATGTGGATTTTTAATTACTTCTATCTTGGATTTGTATGGATTTTTACTTCCATATATGAATAAATTCTTCACATGAATAAGTCATTATCTTAGGTACTATGGGGGAATAACATGATGAGTAACCAAGTTGAAAACAACAAGTAGTCACACACAGGCACAAGTAACTAAAATGTCTGGCCTGCTGTGATTTGTGATTGTTTTTAATGTACATTTACATAGGACCACTGTAGAGAAGAGAGGCTGGTATGGTTGAACAAACAGCTCTGGTGAGGTCTCATGGGGAAACAGATTGGTTTTGGAAATTAAAAATGACCAGAACATTGTAATAAGCATATATGAAAGTGAAGGGCATTTATGGCATGGGATGTATGAACACGGTTCAGCAAACCCTGGGCTGTTCATCAAATCTGGCCTGCTGCATGTTTTGGTAAATACAGGTATTGTATATGAGGGCCCAGCCACATCCATGTGTTTGCTTATTCTTTACTTCCTGTCCGTAGCTATCTTAGCACTGCCTCAGTGACCTATAATACCAAACATATTTAATGTATGGCCCTTTATAGAAAATAGATTGATACATTTTGGAACATTATGTATTTAGGGAAGCAGGAAAGAGTTCCAGGTGATTGGAACAGAGGCTGCATGCTGCCATTGCTGGTGATTTAGAGTGGGAGTATTGAAAGGAGCTTTCTTCCAGATGACCCAAATTTTAGGATAAAACAAAATATTTCTTAGTATGAAGACAATAATAACAAGATTAAGCACATACTTGTGATACAAAATCAGTGGTTTTATATGAAAATGTTCTATGGCTGACAGAAAGTGGGGGTATTTTGCAAAGTGAGCATTTTATTAGCTTAAAGATAATTTTATTTAATTGAAAATGGATGCCACTGGTTTTGTAAAACAATGTAATTATGGTATGAATAAAGAATTTATTCATCTTAAAATACCAAATGCTAATGTTTTGGATGTTATTAGAATTTGTTATTTAAGAATGATGGTCCTAGGATTTGAATGCCTGACATTTGAAAGCATAAAAGAATGGGTTTGGCAAAACTGCCTAAATGTTTGTGACTGGTTTCCTGTTTACACAGGGGAAAAATAACAACTCATTATGTTTTTGGCTGAATTACATGAGTTATTCCAAGTAAGCATTTAGATAATAAGTAGGTATTAGTGTGATTATGCTTCCTATGGAAGCATAAATGTGTTGTACTTCAAAATATATTCCAAGCAAATATTTTCCTATTTTTCATATCAATTGGATATGTTTTGAGGGCTAAAGAACTGCTTTTGCAGAGAGTATGTGGAGGACATGGTACATTTTTACGGTTTGAATTTGTGTCTCCAGCCAAATTTCATGTCAAATTGTAACCTCCAATGTTGGAAAAGGGGCCTGGTAAGAGGTGAGAGGATCATAGGGGTGGACTTCTCCCTTGCTGTTCTCTGGATAATTAATGAGTTCTCATGAGATCTAGTAGTTTCACAGAGGGTGGCACCTTCCCCCCAGCTCTCTTTCCTCCTGCTCTGGCCATGTAAGGACTTGACTCCTTCATCTTTGCCTTTTGCCATAATTATAATTTTCCTGAGGCCTCTCCAGCTATGCTTCCTGTACAGCCTGTGGAACCACGAACCAATTAAACCACATTTTTTTTTTAAATAAATTACCCACTCTCCAGTAATTCTTTATAGCAATGTGAGAACAGACTAATACAGTATTCTTCTTCTGAGCTCTGGCCATATCTTATCTGTGGCTTTCTCAAAATGCACAACATAGGATAAATTTAAAGTGGTAGGGAAAAAGAATCAATAAAAGATAAATTCAGATTTAGATATGTGAGAAACACATTCACCCATCCAAACCCAAATGATCTCAGAGACACGAAGAACAGCGAAAGTGAAACTTTTAATGCGGTCTTGCAAGATCGGTGTCTGGTAAGCAGGCACACTCAGGGCAGCTACAGCAGGTAATTTATCTCCTAGCACACAAGTCCCTTCCCCAGTTCCTCACTGGTGGAGTACGATGGGGTTACAATCTTCCCGGACATCACCCAAGTTTCATTATCCCCCGATAAGGTTATACCCGGTCCCTTTCCCTGCTTAAGTTTTGATTTCCCAATAGCAAAACTTTCTTCCCTTTTATGGGCTGACCCCTCCTCTACATCTTTTTCGCTTATTGTCACTTTCTAAGTGCATGGTCCATGTGGTTTGTCACATCTGCAGGCTGGCAGCCAGTACTTAGATTTATCAGGCCTTGAAAATGGACCATTTGTGGCTCACGCCTGTAATCCCAGCACTTTGGGAGGCCGAGGCAGGTGGATCACGAGGTCAAGAGATCAAGACTATCCTGGCCAACATGGTGAAACCCCGTCTCTACTAAAAATACAAAAATTAGCTGGGCATGGTTGTGCGTGCCTGTAATCCCAGCTACTGGGGAGGTTGAGGCAAGAGAATAACTTGAACCCGGGTGGAGGTTGTAGTGAGCCAAGATGCGCCACTGCACACTGCACTCCAGCCTGGGCAACAGAGCAAGACCCTGTCTCAAAAAAAAAAAAAAAGAAAAAAAGGAAAGAAAAAAAAAGAAAAGAAAATGGACCATTTAAAATGTTTTCTCACAGATGCAATACAACTTAAAACCTGACGTTTTATTTCACCAAATGCTTTTTTTCTACTTTAAAAGCACACACACACACACACACACACACACACACACACACAGAATTAGCCTGATAATGCCAAGTGTAGCCAATCATAAACTTCTTAATTTTAATTATTTGGGAAATATTTATATATTCTATGCCGGATAAATGCAATATAACATACAATACTAGTTAGTTATAACATATGGTATCTAGTGACTGATGAAAGTTTCATTTAGAATGAGTAGACATTTTCATAGAAAATTATACTGCAACCCTGATATTCACCTCAAAACAGGTGCATTTAAACTACTTAAATTTCATTGCTGTTTATTTTTTAGATGGAACAATTTCCATCAATAAAATTATTACTTCCCTGTACTACTGAAATATAAGGACAAATGCATATATAGTACGTAGAAATGAGTAAATGCATAATATTTTCATGAATAACAATTGCAAGTTTGTAAACTCATTCAATATTTACTCTTATTGTATTGCTGTATTATTGTTTGGCTGCTGTAATAAAGGCTAAAGAACAAAGAGTTAAACAAGTTCATTTCTCTTCTATAATATTCTGAGTGTACCTGGGGCAATTCTATTATGGTAGAATCTAGAAGGATGTCAGAGCAGAGCTTTTCGATTTTGTTGTTGAGGTCCTCGGCTCCACAAACCACTCATTAATTTTTAGTGTGTGTTATGTGGTGACTGATTGCAACATGAGATTTTTACAAGATAGATTTGTTTCCTGGAATGTTGCCATATGCAGTTAAATAATTTGAACTTTGTAGTGGAGGTTAGCTATCTCCCCTCACAGCTATTCCTCTTAGTTTTGTCCAAAGAGTAGGAAGGAAGAAACTGGCTCCAGAGAAAGAGGAGGAAAAAAGAGGACTTAAGATACTATTATATGAAGCTGGCCCTCATGGTGAGATGCCCTCCTTTTCGATGAACAGTACATTTTTAAGAGGTGATTTAGAAGATCAGCAATTGTGTTCCCTGTGTTTCTCCTGGAAGTATTTTTTTTTAATATCCACTTGAATGAATGCTACATGAGTGTTGAGATTTTCATCTACCTTGTTCATAGTTCTATCACCTGTACTTAGAAAAGTGCCTGACACATAGCAGCCAGTGAACATGAATAAATGTTCTGCCAATTTCAACACTGGCTTCAATCTTTTGATGTAAGATAGCTACTTAGCTCTTCTAGGGGATATGTCTTCTAACTAGGGCACAATAGAGAAAATGTCTATTCCATTAAAAGACTAATAGAATTCAGGAAAATCAACATGAGGAAACAATGAACTATCTGGTCCACAATAATTTTGCTTTGAAAAATTTGGCTGTAATACAAATATCAATAAATTTTTATGAAGTGTTCAATATGAGATCTGTGCATGATTCTTTTATCTATTACATGTTTGATGAAAAAATATCAGTTCTACTTAATGGTAAAATAGTCCAATACATAGATGTTATTTATTGAGAAATACTGTTCCATTTTCTTTTAGCATATAATTCAGAGATGTGATTTTTTTCTAGGTAATGCATTATATTATTGTGAACACTAAAGAATAATGTCTTCTTTTGATTATTGCATTGTGGTTCCATAAAATTTATATTCTTGGAAACGTGTATATGTGCTTGAGATGATTTAATAGCTTTTAAACACTAAAAACAAACTGTTCTTATTTATATAATCCAGTATGAAAGAATTTGATCAAATTTCTTATAATAAAAAGTATTAGAAAGGGGAGAATAGTAAATATGAAATGTGTCATCCGAGAAGAAAGCAATCCATGACTAAAATATAAAAAATGTAAAGGAATTAGTCTGAAGGAAATTTAAAGCCTGGTTGTCAAAGTTTTTTGGCAATGTAGAAAAACATCCCTTGTAGAAGCATGTAATTATGCACACGTGTGAAAAAAATTTTCCTCTTTTAAAAGGATATATTACTTTCCTATTAGCAAAAGAGTTAGAAAATGTTTCCAAAATTTAGCAACTGAGTTCTAGTAAATCTAAATCATGTCAACCAAATAACTCATATGAAATACCTAATAACTAATTCTGCTGAAGTGAGATCAAATAGGAAACTTGGATATAATGCAGCTAGTTCTATGAACAAGTTGTAATTTCTTACAATTTGAATTTTACCACTAATAAACTTTTTAAATACGCCTCATTAAAAAAAGTGATGAAATAAAGTGCTGATTTGTGGGTTTGGCAGTTTTACAGTACTTTGAACAAGAGATACTAGGGATAATATTCGATGGTATAAGTTAGAACAGAAAGAATTTAGAGGAGTAGATCTAAGCAGGCAGTGAAAACCACATACAAGAGGGAGACCACCTAATTAAAATGAGAGTCAGTGATGAGACTGTCAATCTTGTTAGGTCTTTTAGAAATTATTCTGTTCATTAGGACTTTTTATTCCAGACTTGTAATGGGTATATCTTTTAATAATAACTGAAAATATTTTTAAAATGAAGATCACTCTATTCCTAATTTAAATTAATATTGAAACCAGCCTCCTGCATAAGCGTAATTGTTTAGTGAAAATATAGAAGTTTCTCATTGTTTAAAGCATTTCTTTATACCTGTGAGAAATGAAATGAATTGAAATGTCTTTCCAAAGACAAGAAGCAAAATGTGAATATACTGGTAGAGGACACACATTCCTAGAGTGACTGGGGTCGTTTATAGTAGAAGTGGCTACCACAAACCAATTTGGTGGAATCAGTAATGCTAACTGGTCTGTCCTCAGCTAATTAAGACATAGGGTCACTTTCCCTTTATGTTTTTCCATTAGGCGTGATTTTTAGTTTTAATTTATTTTAATTCTTTAAGAAAGATTTTTCTAGAGTAACAGTCTTGGTCTGTGGAGAAGGAAATTAGATGTGAGAGAGATTCTTCTGGACATGAAATAGTTCTGGGCTCTATTTTGGTTACAGGCCAAACTATGAAAACATATATATTCTGGTCTGCTCTGGGCTTCATGATAGAAGCTACGTGGAGTGTTTCATCTTTGCCAAAGACTATGTAATTAAATCTGCGCCTAATTCTGGAATGTCATATTAAGGAACTCACTTATCTATAGTTATGTTATATCCTCCAACTTGCAAATAACTCCTGCCTCAGCCTCCCGAGTAGCGGGGACTACAGGCGCCCGCCAACACGCCCGGCTAATTTTTGTGTTTTTAGTGGAGATGTGGTTTCACCATGTTAGCCAGGCTGGTCTCGAACTCCTGACCTTAGGTGACCTAAGCTGACATTCTTATCTTTGTTATTTTTCCTTTGTTTATCAGTTGTTTCTAAATCCAGCTAGAGGAGTAAATAGGGAATGGAAGAAAGAAATTTTGATACCCTCACACCCCAACATAATCTAATTGCTTATAAAGTGACTTTAAACCATACAACCACTGCCTAAAAGCAAAATATTGCACAACATTGCATAATAATGTTTTGTGTGTATCATAGAAGAATAAACCTATTAACTATTTGGTAATTATGCCAGATTATGTCTCAATGTATTTTAACAGATATCCTAGATTTACTTCAAAAAATTCTTCTCTGTTATCCTTCTACCATACCACAATTTTTCTATAACAAGACGTTTGCAAATACATGATTAGCGTTTTTTTGTCAGAAATGATCTTACTTAGATCTCTGAATATTTCTTACTTAATTCAGGTTTCTGCACAAATATCACTTCCTCTGAGAAACCTTCCTGAGAGTGGTAAAGTGGCCTCCTGCTCACCTCATCATCACATCTAGAGTTCTACTCTTTCTGAACCATTTCTTAATTGCACATGCAACTATCTGTTGTGATGATATGTTTTACATGCATTGTTTTAACTTCACTTGCTAAAGCAACTTTGTCTTGTACTGATGTATATTTAGGGCTATGAACCTGGCACATTTTGGTTACTTAATGAGAATGTGTTGAATAAAAAAAGAAGTAAACACTGTGGAACATGTATGGACATAATGGAAATAACTTATACTCCATTAATAGGAGAGATGTGCGTCATGCACACTTTCTTTTGAATTGAGTCACTTTTTCCCCCCTAAAATACATTTCCTTGTTTTCTTAAAATACAAGTGACTTCAGAGGCTAAAGTAGTTTTTTGCTTACCAAACATCTTTGTTTAATCTTGGGGAAGCATGTAATTCCATTTTGATTATAATGAAATAACTTGTCCTTTAGAAGAGTTACATTAACTACAATTGTTCCTGCTAATGGAAGCCTGAGCACTAGTGTAGATCATTTTAGTCTGTAGATTTACAGAGAAAAGCTAGAAATTTCCACGGTAAGTAACTTAGAATAGAAATTGAAATGTAAGAGATCTTGGAGAAGAGATGAGGATGAGTGCAAAGCTGGTTACTGCTATCGTAACAGTACATAGCTTTTAGCTTTTATGTATTACTGAATAGTTTCAAAATGTGTTCTTTCATTCTCTTATTTGACAAGTTAGGGGAATGAGAGTTTTTGTTTTGTTTTGCTTTTGTTGTTGGGTTTTTTCTTTCTTTTTACTTTTAGCATTTAGAGTATACTCTCTGGCCTATAGAAATTTGTAAATGGGAAGTTTGAGTACCAAGTAGTAAGCATTCACATGGAGATCACACTGAGCCAAGTACTGTGGGAGCAGTGAGAAGGGAGGATCTTACTCTGACTTGGGAAGTTAGGGCAGGCTTTATCGTGTGGGGGACATTTGACCTGTGTCCTGAATGAGCCAGGAAGTAATGTGTGTGTGTGTGTGTGTGTGTGTGTGTGTGTGTGTGTATTTTTTTTTTTTTTTTTTTGAGATGGAGTCTTGCTCTGTCGCCCAGGCTGGAGTGGATTGATGCAATCTCAGCTCACTGCAACCTCCACCTCCCGAGTTCAAGAGTCCCAAGTAGCTGGGACTACAGGTGCCCGCCAACATGCCTAGCTAATTTTTGTGCTTTTACCGGAGATGAGGTTTCACCATGTTAGCCAGGCTGGTCTCGAACTCTTGACCTCAGGTGAGCACCCCCAACCTAGGCCTCCCAAAGTTCTGGGATTACAGGCAGGAGCCACCACGCCCAGCCCTGAATTATATTAATATTTATAAATTTTCATCAGTATCAATGAGATTTTTAAGAAAGTATAAATTCATTACATTTTGAGACATCAATGTTTCTATAAAGTGCCCTAAGAAGATGGTTACATCCTTCCTCTTAGGCTCATCACTGTCTCCCTGCTGCTTCCCTCCCCAAATATGTTTCATATAAGATGACTCTATTTCTCAGTGGCTTTCTTTATTTGATTCTATCCTATGATTTCATGAAGCCTCAATCCATCTCTTCATGTCAGGTTATTCTCAATTCACTTTTTTTCAACAGTATTACTAAGTGCTTTAGGCCTATGGGATGCAGTGATGATGATGACTGAGTCCTTGCTCTAAAAGAGTTGACTGTTTTTGTAACTTGGACTGTGTTCAGTTGGCAGCTCCTTTCTGCTCCAAGGAATGTCTGCTGGACTCACTCACTCACTCCGGTATCTGCAATCAGCTAGCAGCTTAAGTGAAGTTGAAGTATCCAAGATGCCTACATTTTTATTATCAGATTTATATTATCCTTGCTCGGCTGGAATTGCTGGAAGAAGTGGAGTTGGACTAGGCTTCTCTCTCTCTTTCACCTCTTTGTCCAGTATTCTTATTTCTTATGGGCCCTTTATATCTACCTGACCTTTTATCGTCAAGGAAGCTTTGTTACATGGCTTGTCATAGCACCAAGAAGAAATAGATATTCTTTGGATGTAAATAAATTCATCAACACAATACCAAGAACTTTATACACACATTAGGATAACATAGAGGTTGAACTTCAGCATATCATTTCTATTAAAAAAAGTATGCTAATAACTTAGGATGTGGTTAATCTGATACTGTTTTAATAGCAGAACTTCATCTATAGGTAATTTGTTGTAAAATAAAAACATTAACAAAATTAAAATAATCTAATTTTAAAAAGAATTAGGCTACTTAAATCTGCTTTATATTAGTTCAATTTTGCATATACATAAGCACAGTATTTAGGTTGCCGATGTCATTGGGAAGAGATGTACAAAATATTTTTCAAAATTGAGCAGTGGTGAAAATAATTTTAAATAGAATGAATTCTGAGCCAGAAATAAAGAGCATTTACTCTATCATCTAAATGCGAATAAAAGCAACAAACAGGATTTTGAGATCATTCTAAGCGTTTTTTATAACTGAAGGAGACTACAGAGTGACAGCAGGGCAAAACACAAAGTTTAGTTGGTAGAGCCATGTTGTAATATAAACATCTCATTTCCAAACTTGTTAAGAGGATTTTCCTTATGACTACTTAATATTTAATATTAATGTGGAAAGAAATAGGGAGTAAAATATCTCAAGGAAGCCCTATGCCAAAGTGTTGACTAATTCTAGAACCAGGGACCCTATTCAAATACACACATCCTTGTTAAAGAACCTTGCTTTAAATTTTATCAGCTAAAATCTTTAGTGTTATTTTTAACTAAATGGTTTCTACCATATAAAAATAGAGGAACATTTAAGAATTGGAATTAGAGCATTCCTAAGTGTCAATGCCCTCCCATCATCAGAGACCAGTGGGAACAGATCTGTAGTTGTACAACTCATGTTGATCACCAAGTTGCAGAAAGGGAGGACACACGTGTAACTGGGGATGTTTTAGTCAGAGGGTGTTGGGAAGAACTTACAGGATTTGTGCTTGTGTTAGGTAATTGTGCAGAAGGTGTAAGAAAATGTTATTTTGTTGTAGGTTAAATCCAATCAGCAAGTGGGAATAATTCTATGATTTTACATATTACCATTATCTAGAAGGTGGGAAGAACAGAAGGAAATTAAGGCTGTAATTAATAAAGAATCACTAGTCACTTGTATTAGCTAGAAGTAAAAGGACTACCTGGTCATTTTGCTCAATTACCTTGTTTCTGTCTATGCGCAGACAAAAAAAAAAAGACCAGAGTGGTGTATTTTTCGTGTTTTTTTCCCCCTACTTCATTATGGTCACAGTCTTAAATCTTGTGTGATGTCGCTCTGCTATGTGACTGCTCTTCAGAAGAATGTCATGGCTTATGTATGCGCACCAGGCCAATTCTTCATAATCCCAAGGCCTAACTTTTAGGACAAGTCTATTTCCTTGATGTCAGGGCTATTTGGTTTTTCTTTTCTTTTTCTGATAGTTATATCAAACTAAATCTTGGAGCAAATTATTCCACACAAACAGGCATTTATTAATCAGATTTTCTTTAGAAAGAAGGATAAAGGCAATCATAAAATCTATCCTATTGTCTCCATGAAGTCTCAACTCTTTGTACTTTAGATGGTCTCGTCATATTTTATGAAAAGTCAACATTTGGCAGAGTTATCAGTGATCCAGAGATAAGAGCCTATCACTGATATATTTAAAATCAGCAACAAGAAATGCTTCCGAGCAAGCAGCTCATCAAAGACCTGTTTGCCAATCATGCCATCTCTGAAGGAATAGGGCTCAGGTCCCTCTGGGCTTTAATGATATCTGCATACATGATGGCAAGTATCTATAAACCATGTTGTCCAGTCTATTTTATTTTTAGCATTGTCAATAAGAGACTATTCATTCTTCCTAAACAAGCTGTGAATTTTGCCACTACAACTATTTGTATTGCATTTTATATGCTAATAAATAAAACTTTATGTGTCAATTAAGAGATAGATAAATGAAGGGCTTGAGTGCTGCCTCTAGTGTGCTTGGGCTCAATGATACAATGTTAAATAACTACCTGGGAGTGTAGATTCTCACTCAGGGCAATTGATTGTTACCAGTGTCAGCTGAGATACTATATAACTCAGAATGAGCTTCATCTCACAATCTTAAAGTATTTCAAAGTAAATTATAAATATTGTAACAACACCAATATTTCTGTGTTAGTGTGTTAATTTGGGCTATCCATCAATTTGCTTTGTGGGAAAATTTTCCTCGGCCTACCATTGGTCACATAAGGCTCACTCATTGGCTAGGACCTGCCTGGAAAGAGCAGGAGGTTGTTCCAGCTGATTGGCTAGTTATATTTGAAGGATCATCTGAGCAGTGCCTCTCCGTGGCTGTATCACCCAAATAGACTGAAAGTTTTGAGTGAAGTTTTTCCTTTTCACTTTTATATTACTCCCTGAAGAACATAAAATTGAAGGTAAAGGGTATAATAAATTAATTTTACTCAATCATTAGCATAGTTTTAGTATTGCAGCAGCATTTTTATTGCCAGGAACATTTTAGCAAGCAGAATATGGTTTTATTAACTTTACTGTCACTTAAAAATTCTATGATTAAAATGTAAATGGTATATTCTTTATAAAATGCGTATACAATATGAATATTCACAACTCTAAATATCTGCTGCAATCTCTGCTAATTGCATGTTGCATATTCATACTCATAACTGTAATTTTTCACAATAAGCAGTAGCAACAATTTCCCTGAGAAGTTTATAATTAAAAAAAAGTCCAAATAGATACTTTGCAAATGGATACAGTCTCATAACCAAATTTTTCTAAGATGCATTTCCCAAAATGATTTATAGGTCAGTCATCCAAGAAGGATGATCATCATGGTCTTATAACTTTCAGCTGTGCTGTAAAACATGCACCGTGAAGGCATTTCAAATGGTGGTCATCTGGAAGAAATTAAGAGAAGGGCAAACCCAGAACTTCTAACGTAATTATTTTGAAAGGGCGAAATACTACCAGCATCATACATTTTTGAGGTCTAGACATTTTCTTATAATTTGTTTCATAAATAGGTGTGGTGATGGAAGTAACTTTTTGCTAATAACAAAATACAGATATTTGTAATTATTTGCTTCAAAAACAATAGACCAATATCCCTGTAGTAGCATTCCTCTCAGTAAATTCAGTTATGTTTTAAGGAGATAAGGACACAAAATGAGAAAGTTAAGCAAGTCCTTTACATGTTTTCTGCTTAATCTTGTAATGCTTCCTGCAGGGTGCAGGTAAGATTCCTATCTTGTTCACTCTTTCTAGAGTCACTACCTGGATTACTTAAATACTATATATCCTAGGTTGTACAGTCTAAGCTGACTAGTAAGCAATGGCATCTAAGAAGAGAAAAATCATGATTGTGTTCAAAGACCCAGAATTTACTAATCTACATAAGTGCCAGTGAAAGGGGTGGCATACTGATCACTTTCTTCTTACCTATAGAAAACATGAAGAATGTACCATGTATTATTTTTATAATCTTTGGAAAGAAATATAAAAATGACAGTAGTCACTCTTCATGACACTAAAGCAATATTACATAGTAGTTATTAATTTAACCTTTCCCTTTTTGATTTGATTGACTTTTCAATGCTGCTCTTCCTGTGTACAGGGACGTAATATTGAGAAAAGCAAATTTGGAATGTGAAAGGTCACTGTCATATTGTGCTTATTTTTGCTAAAGGTATTGGCCATTTGAAAGTGTAATCTTTCAACTTGAAATTGTAATTGTAAAAAGAATTTAAAATGCTATTAATATATTTTTGTATCAAAGAACAACAAGAAGGGAACATATTACAAAATTATTTCATTTCCATTACTAGGTGGAATTAGAATTGTATAAGTCCCCAAGAATGACATAAGAAAAATACAAATACCATTAAAACAAACTGCTAATGATTACCTATATATTAAACTGAAACTCATATGTTAAAACCAAAAAATGTACATATGTTATCCTAATGTGTGTATACAGTTCTTGGTATTGTGTTGATGAATTTACTTCCACACACACATATAAAGACTTTTTCTTTCACATATGTATTTATATATGTCATATATACATATATATAAATAAAGTTTATTTCTTTTGGTCTTTTTGTAGAAATTAGTTCACTTTAACCTCTGTATTAATAATATATTAAATGCTAATATTTATTTTTTCTTGGTAAATTAAGTAGTGTGAAACAAATTTTTTTTCTGATTTATATTTAGTAAAAATTCACTTTAACCTAAGAACTGAGATATATAAAAGTCACCAAGACAAATTTTATATTTTCAATTATTTAAATATATTTTACTTTTATTTTTTAAACCTATACAGTGTGTCAGAAATCAAATAATATTGGGATTTGATATTCTCATCATTTCAATTTGTATACAACAGATCATTTGATCTTCCCAATCATCACCTCATTCCTGGGCTTTTATTTCACACAAGAGTTTTGCCTGGTACAGGCAATCCTCATTGTTCACAGATTTCATATTCCAAATTCTCCTACTCACTAAAATATATTTGCATCCCCAAAATCCATACTTATACCACTTTTGTAGTCATCTGTGGACATGCACAGATAGGGAAAATATTTGAGTTTCCCAGTGTGCATGCCCCAGCTGAGGCTGAACAGGACAATGCTCTCTCTCATCTCAGCTCTCAGAGTCTAAACAAGTGCCTTTTATGTGATATATTTGCTGCCACAATTTTTTCCATGTTTGTGTGTGTTTTGCTGTTTAAAATGTCTCTCAAATACAATGCTGAAGTACTGTTTTGTGTTCCTAAGCACAAGAAGGCTACGCCATGCCTTATGGAGAAATTCTATGTTACGCAAATCTTGATGGGGCAGAATTTATGGTGCTGTTGGCCATAAGTTCAATGTTAATAAATCAACAACATGTATCAAATAAAGTATAGGGACAGGAGGCAGGGAAATGTTAATAAATCAACAACACGTATCAAATAAAGTACAGGGACAGGAGGCAGGGAAATTCTGGGCAGAAGAGGGTGTGTCCCTGGCAAAGGCCCCACCCTCAATCTTGGAACCACAGCCCAAAGTGAGAACATGCATTCCTGTTTTCCCACTTGAATGTTGCCTTTTGTAAAAGCACCCATTGCCCAGCCCGTCTCTCATCCTGTACCCAAGAAAATCCCTGACCTGGTTGGCAGAGAAAAGTGGCTGAACGTTGAGAAGAGAAGCAGTAGCTGGGTGGTGGAGACTACAGCTGGATGTCAGAGAGAAGCAGCTTGACTTTAGAGGAACAGCTTGACAGTGTGGCTTTGAGGACAAGTCTGGCTGGGGAAGCCTGGACTCCAGGGGAAAATAATCTACCCATTCTGTCCCCTTTCCAGCTCCCCTTCCTGCTGAGAGCCACTTTCATCAGCAATAAAATCCATTGCATTCACCACTTGTATTAGTTCATTCTCACACTGCTAATAAAGACATACCCGAGACTGGGTAACTTATAAAGGAAAGAGGAGCAAAGTCACATCTCACGTGGTGGCAGGCAAGAGAGCTTGTGCAGGGAAACTCCCATTTATAAAACCATCAGATCTCGTAAGACTTATTCACTATCATGAGAACAGTGTAGGGGAAACTGCCCCTATGATTCAATTATCTCCACCTGGCCCCTCCTACAATATGTTCGGATTAGGAGAACCACAATTCAAGATGAGAATTGCATGGGGACACGGCCAAACCATATTATCACCCTTCAATTCATTTGTGTGTCCTGATTTTTCCTGGACGCTGAACAAGAGCTTGGGTACCATGGGTGAGGATGCAAAAGGCTGTCACACTGACCCTCTGTCCCTGCTGGTGGAAGGCAGCTGCCTCACACAAAAAGACAGAGGGCCCCACTGAGCTATGAATATGTAAGCTGTCTACTGATGGCAATGCTAAAAGACGGCTGACTGTAACACTCTGCGGCTTTGGGCCGTCATGGGTACTCTCCCTTAGAAGCTGCTGATGCAGGGCCCACACAGAATTTTGCTCCTACTGGTGCCCAAAAGCACTGTCCCCAGCTCTTGCACCCACTACCTGCATGATCCCTCCCATGAGGGGTGGAGCACAAGGGGTTTGAGTGAGTGGAGTTCGAATCTGCCTGTGCTGAAGCAGCCAGTTGGCTCCAGTGCCAGTTGCTTTGGCACCGCCGGCAGGGGCAGTTTCTGCCCATGAAGAGGTCAGGAAAAATTCCCTGCTTCAGTATTTTTGAACAGAAACATATATGAGCCATGGTTATATATTGAACAGGTGATAAAAATCTATCACTAGACAGTGGTGGGAACCTAGCCCTGTATTTCCCTAGGAACAATAGTTCAGTATTGACTAGCTGAGCATTTCAGGTAACTTAAAATAATACAACTACTAGGAATACAAGTGACTGTATTAATTGACTCTCAACAAATGTTCACTTATTTGTTTCTTCAGGTGGCATTCAGGGACTATTTCTACTATCTTCCATTTTATAAAGAAAAATAGGTTCCTGGACAAAACATCATGGTCTCTGGCACAATAAAAAAAAAATGTTTCACAGAAATTTATTTTTTGTTATGGAATTACTTGACATTTTATGTAACTGCATTTTACTATTTGCCTTGTAATTTTTGATAAACAAGAGTGAACTTTTACGTACACATTTCTATGATTAAGAACTCTTATATAGTGGAATAGAAGAGACGACATCCAGAACATGGTAGGAGAAAGAAGCATAGGAATGTGGAGTGTTTAGCATGTCCTCTACAGGGGTGATAAACAGCCTGAGTACTCCATATAGAAGGAATAGCATTTGCTTAACCTCCACTGAAGCTGAACACAATGTTAAATGAAGAGTATGAAAACCGAATGGAAAGAAACAAGATTATGCCAAAACATCCTAAACATGTGTTCATATTAAACATTTCAGCTTGAAGATGATATTGTAAGTCTTTTTCTTTAAGTCTGCATCCATAGTCTTTCTATAAATGGCAATGAATAAATATTAAAATGATGCAAACCAATATTCAAGTTCAAAATTATAGTAAGATCCCTTGGAATAAAAATTCAAAGGACAAGGATTCTGTATTAGTTCATTTTCACACTGCTATAAAGAACTACCAGAGACAGGGTGGGGAGGCCTCAGGAAACTTACAATCACTGTGGAAGGTGAAGGGGAAGCAAGACACCTTCTACACAGGGCGGCAGGAAGGAGAACGAAGTCAGGAGGAAATACCAAACACTTATAAAACCATCAGATCTCATAAGAACTCACTCACTACCATGAGAACAGCGTGGGGAAACTGCCCCTATGACTCAATTACCTCCACCTGGTCCCTCCCTTTACATGTGGGGATTCTGGGGATTATGGAGATTATAATTCAAAATTAGATTTGGATGCGGAGAATCCAACCATGTTATATTCTAAAGCTACAGTTAGTATTTTGTATCATAGGATGTGGCAAGGATTAAAATTGGCCACATGACTTTCCATTGTTCTGGACAATGTTAAGAGTTCTGGAGATAGACAGTGAGGATGGTTACACATCAATGTGAATTCAATTCCATAAACTGTACACTTAAAATAATTAAAATGGTAAATTTTATTATGTATATATTTTACCACAATTAAAAAATAGTAGTTCCAACAGGAATAAAGTTATATGTAATTTCACAAATTAAGTACCACAAAAATGTTTCAAAAGACCAATGCATGGGCTATAATTTACAGCTTTGTGGTCCTAATGAGTAAAGATCAAGACATAGCTTATTGTTCTGAAAGTTAGACAAGCAGCTTTGTGGCTTGGTGACTAGAGAAGTATTTTTACAATATTTTCGGGTAGTAGGAGCCCTAACTTTCTTTCAAAAATTGTTGTCTCCTTTAGAAGCCTAGAAAGCTAAATGAAGGTAATCAAGAATACACACAGAGAGGATGAGAGAGACAGAGAGAGAGAGAAGAAAGGACCTCCTACCATAGTTGAGATGGAAACACAATAGGAAGACATTAACATCAAGAAAGATAATCATAAAGTAAACAACTGCTATGTGCAATTAGCCAGATATATTTAAAATAAAGAAAATCTGGGCCAGGCATAGTGGCTCACGCTTGTAATCCCAGCACTTTGGGAGGCCGAGGCGGGCATATCACGAGGTCAGGAGATCGAGACCATCCTGGCTAACATGGTGAAACCCCGTCTCTACTAAAAATATAAAAAATTAGCCAGGCATGGTGGTGGGCACCTGTAGTCCCAGCTACTTGGGAGGCTGAGGCAGGAGAATGGCATGAACCTGGGAGGCAGAGCTTGCAGTGAGCTGAGATGGCGCCACTGCACTCCAGCCTGGGCGACAGCGAGACTCCGTCTCAAAAACAAAAACAAAAAAACTGAATGGTATATTAAGTTTGCTTACTACTAAAAATAATATTTGAACATATATAAAATAGGACTATGAAATACAGAATTTAGAATCAATGACTATAATAAAAATCAGAAATAATGGGAATGAAAAATACAGCAACAGATACTAAGCAAAAACAATAGAATGAATCTAAAATAAGAATTACTGAACCTAACCAACAGAACTGAGAATTCACTCAGATGACATAAACATATACAATAATATTTAAAAGATATGATGATAGTTTCGAGAGCTAAGATGTACTAAGAGTTTCAGAAGAATGCGATAGATGGAGTAGTGACAAATTATATTTGAAGGGACAACTACTAAGAATTTTGCCAAACTGAGGAAACACATGAGAATTTAGGTTGAAAAATACACATTAGTATATGGGACCATAAACAAGATTTAATCAAAATCTAGATATATTTTGTGAAAATATTTACATGTCAAGGACAAAGGTATAATGTTCTTCAACCTTACCAGGGAGATTAAAAGAGACTTCCTGTAATAGAGTAGGCAATTTCTCTAGATCATGACAGACTGCCTATTATAGAAAATATAAGATAATAGACAAGGATTGCCAGGTAAAATATAAAATACCTGGCTAAATTTAAATTCCAGATAAAAATGAATTTAAGTATATCTCAAATATTTCATAGAACATACTTATTCTACAAAGGTTGATGAAAGTGTAGTTTATTTATAAAAGGAAATATTATTCAGTCTTAAAAAGAAGGAAATTATGAAATTTGTGAAAACATGAATGAACCCTGAGGATATCATGCTAAGTGAAATAAGCCAGTCATAGAAATACAAAAAGCAGTATGATTCCACATATAATGAGGTATCTAAAATAGGCAAACTCATAGAAGCAGAGGATAGAATAGTAGGCATCCGGGCCTTTGCAGGGAGGATAAATGGGGCATTACTGTTTCATGGGTATAAATTTTTAGTTATATAAATGAATATATTCTAGAAATCTGTTGTACAACACAGTGCCTGTAGTTAACAATAATGTATGATGCAGTTAAAAACTTGTTGAAATCATGTTAACAAAGAAAACCCGAAAACAAAACAGAGGACAAGGACACTCTTAGAGGTAATGAATATGCCTATTACCTTGATGGTGGTGATGGTTTCATAAGCATATACCTACATTTAAAGGTAATATGCATCTGAACCCCAACACTTCTCTTTGACACGTTTCAGAAACCTGCAAAATTATTTTAATTAGCCAGTCCATAGTGAGTCCAGAAAATATAGCTAACACCACACTACTTGGCATGAGTAAGCTGCTCACAACAGCTCCAGCTTACTGTTATCTTGTCCCTGGGTAAAGCCCCTGTGTGGCTCCTGTTTTATAGCCTTCTCCCTTTTGGATCTGCAGATAACAAAAAGTTCCTGCTTTTCATCTATCAAAGTGTCAGCATGTTTTGCCCCATCATTAAAAGAACATTTAGACAGTAGGGCCAAGATGGCTGATCACAAGCAGCTACAGTGCATGGCACTCATGGAGAGGAACAAAAGGGGTGAGTAAATACAGCACCTTTAACTAAAATATTCAGGTACTCGCATTGGGACTGATCATGGAAACAGCTTGATCCATACAAAACAGGGAAAAGCAGGCTAGGGCAATAATCCACTAGGGAGCCACGCAGAGCCAAGAGAACACCCACATTCAGCAAAGAGTAGCATTGAGTGAATGAGCGACACCGGGAAACCATGCTTTTCCCACAGGTATTTGCAACCCTCAGATTAAAAGATCCCCTCGTGGATTCACTCTATCAGGGACTTAGGTCTGACACAAAGCTATGTGGACTCTTGGTAGAGCAGCTTCTGGGACATACACAGAGACCTGGGAGCTTTACATACTCCAGCCCTTGGGATTCCCAGCAAAGGTGACTGCAATTCAGACAAGGTGGGAGGTCTGTACATAATCCCTAGAAGGGGGCTGAATCCAGGAGGCTGAGCAGCACTGGTCTGCAGGCCCCACTTTCACAGCACCTCACAAGATAAGACCAACTGAATTCCGGTCAGTTACTAGGAACAGGGTAGCACCTATCTGACATGGGAGGAGCTCCCATGGGGAGGGGCAGGCCGCCATCTTTGGTGTTCACACAACTCAGTAGTTCCAGCCTGCAAGCTTTGGAGAGTCCAAATGGACCAGACGAGAAAGGGATCCCCCAGCACAGCACAGCTGCTTTACCAAAACATGGCCAGATTTCTTCTTTAAGCAGGAGACTGATGCATTCCTCTTCACTGAATGGAACCTCCCAACTGAGGCCTCCAGTCAACCCCACCCACATTCTACAGACAGAGTTCTGATTTCTCCATGGGATGGAGTGCCTGGAGGGAGAGGAAGGCCACCCACCTTTGCTGTTTGGGCAACTCAGCTGTTCTTAGCCTAGGGGCTTTGGAGAGTCCAAGCTAACCAGGGCAGAGGCAATGCCCCAGCATGGCAGAGCTGCTTTGCAGAGGCATGGCCAGACTGCTTTTTTAAATGGGACCCCAATCCATTCTTCCTTAGTGGGTGGGACCTCTCAGCTGGGGCTTCAGCTACCCCCTCCTGTGTTCTATGACCAACAGAGTTCTAATTTCTCCCTGGAAGGAATGCCCAAGAGGTGAGATGGGCTGCCACCTTTGCTGTTTGGGTGACTCAGCCATTCCAGCCTATGGTCTTTGTAGAGCCCAAATTGATTGGGACCTGAAGGGATCCCCCAACACAGCACAGATTCTCTACCAAAACACAGGCAGACTGCTTCTTTAAGTAGGTCCCTGATCACGTTACTCCTGACTGGGTGAGACCTCCCAGTCAGGGTGTCCAGACACACCCTATAGTTGTGTGTGAGCCAGCAACAGGTCCATATCCCCCGGGATGGAACTCCCAGAGGAAGGGGCAGGGTGCCATCTTTGCAGTTTTATAGGCTTCACTGGTAATATGTCCAGGTACTGGAAAATCTGAGATGATTAGAGTCTGGAGCAGATCCTCAGAAAACTGCAGGAGCCCTACAGAAAAGTGGCCAGACTGTTAAAAGAAAACGAAAACAAAACCCGAAAAAAACCAAAAAAACCCCATAGAAGGTCAGCAATACAATCTCAAAGATCAAAGGTAGATAAACCCACAAAAATGAGAAAGAATCAGCTCAAAAACACTAAAAATTCAAAAAGCCAGAATGCCCTCTCTCCTCCAAATGACCAAAACACCTCTCCAGAAACAGATCAGAACTGGGCTGAGGCAGGCAGAGAGAAAGGCCAGGTCACCTACAAAGGGACACCCATCAGACTAACAGTAGACCTTATAGCAGAAACCCTACAAGCCAGAAGAGATTGGGGGCCAATATTCAACATCCTTAAAGAAAACAAACTCCAACCCAGAATTTCATATCCAGCCAAACTAAGCTTCATAAGTGAAGAAAAAAAAATAAGATCTTTTTCAGACAAACAAATGCTGAGGAAATTCATTACCACCAGACCTGCCTTACAAGAACTCCTTAAAGAAGCACTACATATGGAAAGGAAAAACCGTTACCAAACACTACAAAAACACACTGAAGTACACAGACCAGCAACACTGTGAAGCCACCACATAAATAAGCTTATAAGATAACCAAGTAGCATCATGATAACAGGAACAAACCCACACATAATGCTAACTTTAAATATCAATGGGCAAAAGCCTCCATTAAAAAAAAAGAGTGGCAAGCTGGGTAAAGAATGAAGACCTATCACTATACTGTCTTCAAGAGACCCATCTCACGTGCAAAGACACACATAGGCTCAAAATAAAGAGATAGAGGAAAATTTACCAAGCAAATGGAAAATGGAAAAAAGCTGGGATTGCAGTCCTAGTGTCTCACAGAACAGAATTTAAAACAACAAAGATCAAAAAACAAAAAGGGTATTACATAATGGTAAAGGGTTTAATTCAACAAGAAGACCTAACTATCCTAAATATATACACACCCAACAGAGAAGCACCCAGATTCATAAAGCAAATTCTTAGAGACATTCAAAGAGACTTAGACTCCCACACAATAATAGTGGAAGAATTTACCACCCCAATGACAATATTAGACAGATCATTGAGACAAAAATAACAACGATATTCAGGGCCTGAACATAGCTCTGGATCAAGTGGACCTAATCGATACATGCAGAACTCTCCACCCCAAAACAACAGAATATACATTCTTCTCATGACCACATGGCACTTATTCTAAAATTAATCACATAATTGGAAGTAAAACATTCCTCAGTAAATGCAACCGAAATCATAACACACTTATCTCTTGGACAACAGCACAATCAAATTAGAACACAAGACTAAGAAATTCACCCAAAGCCATGTGACTACATAGAAACAGAACAACCTCCTCTTGAATGACTTTTGGGTAAATAATGAAATTAAGGCAAAAATCAAGAAGTTCTTCAAAACTAATGAGAAAAAAAGATACAACATACCAGAATCTCTGGGACACAGATAAGTCAGTGTTAAAGGGAAATTTATAACACTAAATGCCCATAAACTAGAAGGACCTCAAGTTAACAACCTAACATCCCAACTAAAAGAGCTAGAGAATCAAGAACACACAAACCACACAGCTAGCAGAAGACAAGAAATAACCAAGATCAGAGCTGAACTAAAGGAGACAGAGACACGAAAAACCCTTCAAAAGAGCAACAAATCCATAAGGGGGATATTACCTCTTACAACACAGAAATATAAATAACCATCAGATAATATTATAAACACTTCTATGCACATAAACTAGAAAATCTAGAACAGATAAATTCCTGGACATGTACACCCTCCCAAGACTGAACCAGGAAGAAATTGAATTCTTGAACCAACCAATAATGAGTCCTGAAATTGGGGCAGGAATAAATAGCCTACCAATAAAAGCCCAGGACCAGATGGATTCACAGCTGGATTATACCAGAGATACAAAGAAGAGCTGGTACCATTCCTACTGAAACTATTCAAAAAAGTCAAAAAGCAGGCACTCCTCCCTAACTTTCTATGAGGTCAGCATCATCCCAATACCAAAACCTGGCAGAGATACAGAGATCACTGGCATTCCTATACACCAACAGGCAAGCTGAGAGCCAAATCACAAATAGACTCCCTTTCACAATTGCCACAAAAAGAATAAAATACCTAGCAATACAGCTAACAAGGGAAGTGAAGGATCTCTACAAGGAGAACTACAAACCACTGTTCAAAGAAATCAGAGAGGACACAAACAAATGGAAAAACATTCCATGCTCATGGATAGAAAGAATAAATACTGTGAAACTGGCCATATTGCCCAAAGCAATTTATAGATTCAGTATTATTCTCATTAAACTACCATTGACATAATTCACAGTACTAGAAAAAACTATTTTAACATTTATATAGAACCTAAAAAGAGCCTGAATTGCCAAGGCTATCCTAAGCAAAAAGAACAAAGCTGGAGACATCACGCTACCTGACTTCAAACTATACTACAGGGCTTACAGTAACCCAAACAGCATGGTACTGGCACAAGAACAGACACATAGACCAATGAAACAGAGTAGGGAACTTAGAAATAAGACCACACACCTACAACCATCTGATCTTTGACAAACCTGACAAAGAAATGCAAAAGGAAAAGGATTTCCTATTTAATAAGTGGTGCTGGGAGAACTGGTTGGCCATATGCAGAAAACTGAAACTGGACCCCTTACACCATATAAAAAATCAACTCAAGATGCATTAAAGACTTAAAAGTAAAACCTAAAACTATTAAAACTCTAGAAGAAAACCTAAGCAATACCATTCAAGACATAGGCAGGGGCAAAGATTTCATGAGGAAGACACCAAAACCAATGGAAACAATAGCAAAAATCGACAAACAGGATATAATTAAACTAAAGAATTTCTGCACGGCAAAAGAAACTATCAACAGAGTAAACAGACAACCTACATAATGGGAGAGAAATTTTGCAATCTATGCATCTAACAAAGGTCTAATATCCAGCATTTATAAGAAACAAACAAATTTACAAAAAGCAAACAAACAACCCCATTAAAAACAGGCAAAGGACATGAATACACACTTCTCAAAAGAAGACATGCGTGTGGAAAACAATATGAAAAAAAAAGCTCAACATCAGTGATCATTAGAGAAATGCAAATCCAACCACAGCGAGATATCATCTCACACCAGTCAGAATGGCTGTTATTAAAAAGTCAAAAAGTACTGTTTGTGGAGTGTAAATTGGTAATTAGCTCAACCACTGTGGAAGACAGTGTGGCAATTCCTCAAAGATATTGGGACACAAATACCATTTGACCCATCAATCCCATAACTCGGTACATACGCAAAGGAACATAAATCATCCTATTACAAAGACACATACATGTGTATGTTCACTGCAGCACTGTTCACAATACCAAAGACGTGGAATCAACCCAAATGCCCATCAATGATAGCAGAATACTATGCAGCCATAGAAAGGAATGAGATCATGTCCTTTGCAGGTACATGAATGGAATTGGAGGCCATCATCCTTAGCAAGCAAACACAGAAACAGAAAACCAGATACCACATGTTCTCACTTATACATGGGAGCTAAATGATGAGAACACATGGGCACATAAAGGGGAATGACAAATACTGGGGCCTACCAGAGGGCAGAAGGTGGGAGAAGGGAAAGGATCAGAAAAAAATGACTAATTGGTACCAGGCTTAATACCTGGCTGATGAAATAATCCGTACAATACACCCACTTGACACACATCTACCTATGTAATAAAGCTGCATATCCTACATATGTATACTTGATCTTAAAATAAAAGCTAAAGAGCATTTAAATTTTTAAAACATATTTGAGATTCAAATTTAACTAGGCACACTGAACTTTTATTTTTAAACTCTGGGAATCCCAAATTTACCTTATTCTTTTTGTCTTATATATAAGATAAATATAAATATATATTATAAATATAAATATATATGATAAATATAAATATATATAATATATAATATGTAATATATATGTATTTGTATATATTATATATTTATATAGTATATATACTATACTATATATACTACATATAATGTAGTATATATAGTATATATACTATATATTATATATACTATAGTATGCTATATATAATGTAGTATATACAGTATATATAGTATATATACTGTATATACTATATATTTTATATAATAGTATACTATATATAATGTAGTATATATAGTATATATACTATATATTATATAAAATATATATACTATTATATAATATAGTATAAAATATAGTATACTATATAGACTATATACAGTATATACTATATAGACTATATACAGTATATACTATATAGACTACATACAGTATATATTCTATATATTATATATTGATATATAATATATAATTCTATATATCAATATATAATATATAATTCTATATATCGATATATAATATATAATTCTATATATTATATATCGATATATAATATATAATTCTATATATTAAATATTATATATTTGTGTGTGTGTGTATATATATATTCCAGAAGACAATGGAATAAGTTTAAAGTAATCAGATAAATGTTAACCAATATTTCTGTATAGTCACTGAAGAGTGAAGATAGAATAAACATATTTCAGATACAGAAGACTAAATTTACAATGATCAGATCTCCACCAGAAAAGTATTATTGGGTGCACCTTTGAATGAAGTTAAATGACCAAGGAATAAAGAAGTGGGATGCAAAGAAATTGATGATCAAATAAATTGCTCAAAAATAATAAAATTATTGGTCTGTAAGCAATTAAAACTTAAATAACAAGAATAGCAAAATAATTACCCAGTGTTTTGGGAGTACTCAATAAGGAGATTAAAACGGCCACAGTCCTTGACTTACTTGATCAAAAAGATGCTAGAGATGCAGAATAACTTCAGATGACGTTAGGAAAAAAAACAGTTTACCTTATATTATAGTTTGGATATTTGTTACCCTAAATCTTGTGTTGAAATGTAATTTCCAATGTTCGAGGAGGTTCCCGGTGGGAGGTGTTTGGGTCATGGTGTCGGGTCCCTCATGGCTTGGTGCTGTCCTCATGACAGTGAGTGAGCCCTCGTGAGATCTGGTTGTTTAGAAGTTTGTGGCACTTGTCTCACAACTCTTGCTCCTTCTCTGGCCTTGTGATGTGCCAGCTCCTACTTCATCTTCTGCCATAAATAAAAGCACCCTAAGGCCTCCCCAGAAGCTGATCAGATCCTGGCACCATGCTTTCTGTACAGCATGCAGAACTATGAGCCAATTCAACCTCTTTACCAATTACCCAATCTCAGGTATTTCTTTATAGCAATGCAAAAACAGCCTAACACATTATGCATTTTTAAAATGTGATAGTATCCACTAAAAAAATAAAAATAAGGTCAATACCTCCTAGACTGAGAAAGGGAGAAGTGTTGGTGTTAAGCAAAGCAGATAAGGAATATGGAAAAAACTTACGAATCCATGAGCAGGCATAAAATTTTAAGAGTGAACACATAGTTCAAATAAGTCCAGATTGCAGTAAAACAGGAATCACAGAAATTATAAGACTTCTGACTGAAATAATGTCCAGAGTGCCGTATAGATTAGACAAGAGAAAAATAAAAACATATAGACACATTATCCTGAAATGCTAGAACAATAAATACAAAGGGAAAAGTATAAAAACTCCCAAATAAAAATGTAGAGTTCCATAAAATAGCAACAACTATACTAGGACAAGATTTCTAAATAGTATCATTGACTTATCAAGGCAGGTAAGGAAATTGGCCAGCAGGCTTTGAATAATACTCTCATTTGTTCTTTCTAGAACAAAACAAATCTATCAATTAAGTAGCCCCATTTACAGAATTATTCTTTTGATTAACACATAAATATGGAACTGAGAAAGCTCTGGAAATAATTGCTTTGCACATTTTTAAGGATAAGAATACAGATTTCATAACTTGCATGTCCTAAATTGTTTAAGAATTGAAAGATGTCCATGAATATTTGTTGAATTAAAACTATCTTCAATAAATATCTGGAGTTATTCTTAACTGCCTTCCATCCTTACCTACACATCAAATCAAAAATCAAATGCTTTTTTAAAATATGTCTTGATATTTTTTTCCCTCAGTCCCCAGTAACTCCTGCAGGTTGTCATAATTGCTCCTCTGAAC
Organism: Pan troglodytes; assembly: GCF_028858775.2. Lineage (NCBI taxonomy): Eukaryota > Metazoa > Chordata > Mammalia > Primates > Hominidae > Pan > Pan troglodytes. The sequence goes on along the minus strand of NC_072412.2, from coordinate 91,047,469 downwards.
TGCTGTGATAGCTCATAAATGAATACATCTGCCTCTACTACCACAATCATTCTTTCCACTCAAAATCCAGAGGGTTCTTTTCAAAATATAAACATGATTGTCACTTCCAGACTTAAATTATTCATTTCATTCTGCTTGCCCTTTACATTACTCTGAATATGTTGGCAGGGATTACAAAGATCAGCATGACCTGGATCTTGCCTCCCTCTCCATTTTCATTTCCCTGTTTCTCTCAATCTCTATATTTTAGTCAACCTGGATTTTTTTCCAATTAACTGTATGTACCGAAAAACATCTCAAAATTTGAAATTTTTTTGCCTGAAAAATAATCTATGTTATCTTTAGCTTATACTAAATAATTCCTCAGATCTCTGTTAAAATCACTTTTTCTCAGGGATGTTAACACAATGAAGTGACTACTGTAACTTAAAGCAGTTATGGGCCGGAATCCAATGTGGAAAGAGATCACAGTTTTCCGCAAATCCTCTGGTAATGGTATCATTCCTTCACGGGTAACTAGAAGTCCTCAAACTATAATGTGCTTTTTTTTTTTATTGTACACCTAAAATTAAATTGCCTAATAGCTTTTCTCCTCCAATCTCTTTCCTCAATAAATAGGAGACTCATTCAGAGGCTATTTATCTGCCTGGTACAAGATTTTGAATAACTTATGTCTTCTCAAGAATATTACATATTGATTTATAATCTGTACTTCATTTTACACAATTTTAATATCTTTCTTATTAACCTCTCAACAAGTTTTCCCCAGTTAACAACACAAATATTTTACTCCCCTGTCTCCTTCTCCCCCACAAAAACACACAGGCAAAAACATAAAAGTATCTCTGAAAGAATGAAATTAAGAAAACTTATAAATGGGTATGTCACACATGGAAAACTGACTTTGAAAACTGACCTTTGATTTACTCTTGCATTAAGTAAGAAGGAATATGATGTAGTTTACCAGATATTTGCAAAATGGTGGCAGTCAGATATGCATACAACCAGAGTCTAGGGCAAAGCCAGGAGATATCAACAGGCCATAACCCAATCTCTCCCCTGAGAAAAACAGAGGATCATTTTGATGGACTCGATGGGATTATAATCCAATTACTCAATGCTGTTGAAAGTGTGCTTCCTTTACGGGAATAGAAGATTTGAGATTTTGCCTTGAGAAAAGTGAATATTTATGTGTATACTGATTTATTTCACAGTTTTATTATGTTAAATTCTTTTCAAAAAGGATCCATCTTTTTGTCTTTATATGTAAGCATCTTTATAGTAGTCACTTTTATTCTCATCTATGAAATAGGCACTACCTTCACCAATCTTTCTACTCTATAAATCTTACATCATTTTATTTTTATTATCCTTGGCTGTCTTTTCCTTCACGGTCAAATTCTTCAAGAGTGCTGGTGACATTTTTTGTCTTCATTCCTCATGCACCACTCTTTTTCTAATTTAGTTGGGACTGGTGGCAACCTTTCATTATAGAAACAAAATCACTCCCATTAATACTGCCAAGATCTTCACAAGGTATTCAAACTCAACGTCTCACTTTTTTGTGTTTATCATCTCCAGTTAATCACTCCTCTATTCTATCTATTCATCTATTCTCATGGTGACATCCTGGACTCTGTTATCTTTATTCTCTAAAACTTTATTTCTGAAATCATTAATTCACACATCTAAACTTCTGATCACAAGGTTTGATATTTACTACTTGCGCACACAAATAACACCCGGCATAATGATTCCTCAAACACATTAGAATGCTTAATGTCTTGACTTCCTTTATTGGAGCCATGGCTTACAATTTCCTGTTTTCATTTTCTGTTTTAGTTATTTAGGCATTTAGATAATGTCTTTCTAAAGGCACCATAATCCAAATGGTACCACCTGTCCGGAACAAGAATTTCCCCAACTCTTTTAAGATATTCCTCTTTCCCTTCTCAGAGGGTATCCTAACAATGCTACAAATATTTTTGCCCCTACTTGTCTGCTATTCTCTTGCCTTGCTGTTCTTCATCCAAACCATTAGATAACACTAACAGCCCTTCACATTTCCCACCATGCACATAAATGGCAACTAAGGATGAATTACAGATCTGTATCCCTAAATTTCAGATAAGCAAACATAACTGGCTCCTTCATACTGCCTACTGAGATTTTAAGAGTTATTTTAATCTTTTTTTTTTCAGTTCCACAAAGATTCTTTCAATCTTTTTTTTTTATGGACTTAAATCTGAATCCAGGTCCCTCTCTATAACTCTCATAGAGCAATATTTCCTGCTGTTATTCAGGGAAAATGGAACATATATACTCCATTTATGTATGAGAATTCCCTCCTTCTGCAAACACTAAATATATAAATATTTATATGTATGATTCTTCCTAAAGGTTCAAACTTCATATATCACCTAACTGAACTCTTCATTTTATAAAAGAGAAAACTGGAAAATAGAAAGGGGAGCTATCTAAGCATGATCTTCAGCTACTTATTGGCTAAACTAAGGTCTTGTTGAATAAAGTCAGTTTAATCATTTTTATTCCCTATTTTTTGCATAAGTAAATTATAATTTTATGTCAAATATATATATTTATATGTGTACACACACTCACATTGAAAACAGATTTGTATCTCCAACTTATCACTCTGTGTAGATCTAGACTGATGTATCTAATGCCTATTCAACTTCTCTACATAGAATTCTCACAGTCGCCGGGTGCTGTGGCTTATGCCTGTAATCCCAGCACTTTGGGAGGCCAAGGCGGGTGGATCGCTTGAGGTCATGAGTTCAAGACCAGCCTGGCCAACATAGTGAAAACCCATCTCTACTAAAAATACAAAACTTAGCCAGGTGTGGCGGCACATGCCTGTAGTCTCACGAAACTTACAATCAAGGCAGAAGGCAAAGGGGAAGCAAGGCACGTCTTAACATGACAGCAGGAGTGCCATATACTTTTAAACCATGAAATCTCATGAGAACTCACTCACTATCATGAGAACAGCCAGGGGGAAATCTGCCCCCATGATTCAGTCACCTCTGGGTCAGCTCCCTTCCCTGACATGTGGGGATTACAATTTGAGATGAGACTTGAGTGGGGGACATACAGCCAAACTATATCAAATATCTTTGGTCTTTTTACATTCAAACCATTGCTTTTATTATTTATTAAGTTTTTAATTTTTTATTTTTTTAGGATAACATCCCATGTGCCATTTAAACAATTTAAGCAAATGTTTAACCTTTTATACATATATATATTTTTATTAAGCTTTTAATTTCTAGGGTACATGTGCACAACATGCAGGTTACATACGTATACATGTGTCCTGTTGGTGTGCTGCACCCATTAACTCGTCATTTACATTAGATGTATCTCCTAATGCTATCCCTCCCCCCTCCCCTCACCCCACAACAGGCCCCGGTGTGTGATGTTCCCCTTCCTGTATCCAAGTGTTCTCATTATTCATTTCCCACCTAGGAGTGAGAACATGCGGTGTTTGCTTTTTTTTGTCCTTGCGATAGTTTGCTGAGAATGATGGTTTCCAGCTTCATCCATGTCACTACAAAGGACATGAACTCATCCTTTTTTATGGCTGCATAGTATTCCATGGTGTATATGTGCCACATTTTCTTAATCCAGTCTACCATTGTTGGACATCTGGGTTGGTTCCAAGTCTTTGCTACTATTGTAAATAGTGCTGCAATAAACACACATATGCATATGTCTTTATAGCAGCATGATTTATAATCCTTTGGGTATATACCCAGTAATGAGATGGCTGGGTCAAATGGTATTTCTAGTTCTAGATCCCTGACTAATTGCCACACTGTCTTCCACTATGGTTGAACTAGTTTACAGTCCCACCAACAGTGTAGAAGTGTTCCTATTTCTCCACATCCTCTCCAGCACCTGTTGTTTCCTGACTTTTTAATGATGGCCATTCTAACTGGTATGAGATGGTATCTCATTGTGGTTTTGATTTGCATTTCTCTGATGGCCAGTGATGATGAGCATTTTTTCATGTGTCTGTTGGTGGCATAAATGTCTTCTTTTGAGAAGCGTCTGTTCATATCCTTCTCCCACTTGTTGATGGGGTTGTTTTTTTCTTGTAAATTTGTTTGAGTTCTTTGTAGATTCTGGATATTAGCCCTTTGTCAGATGAGTAGCTTGCAAAAATTTTCTCCCATTCTGTAGGGAATACCATCTGTTCACTCTGATGGTAGTTTCTTTTGCTGTGCGGAAGCTCTTTAGTTTAATTAGATCCCATTTGTCAATTTTGGCTTTGTTGCCATTGCTTTTGGTGTTTCAGACACATGCCTTGCCCATGGCAAGACACAAGTCCTTGCCCATGCCTATGTCCTGAATGGTATTGCCTAGGTTTTCTTCCAGGGCTTTTATGGTTTTAGGTCTAACATTTAAGTATTTAATCCATCTTGAATTAATTTTTGTATAACATGTAAGGAAGGGATCCAGTTTCAGCTTTCTACATATGGCTAGCCAGTTTTCCCAGCACCATTTGTTAAATAGGGAATTCTTTCCCCATTTCTTGTTTTTGTCAGGTTTGTCAAAGATCAGATAGTTGTATATGTGTGGTATATAAACAAATGGAAGAACATTCCATGCTCATGGATAGGAATAATCAATATCGTGAAAATGGCCATACTGCCCAAGGTAATTTATAGATTCAATGCCATCCCCATCAAGCTACCAATGACTTTCTTCACAGAATTGGAAAAAACTACTTTAAAGTTCATATGGAACCAAAAAAGAGCCCGCATTGCCAAGTCAATCCTAAGCCAAAAGAACAAAGCTGGAGGCATCACTCTACCTGACTTCAAACTATACTACAAGACTACAGTAACCAAAACAGCATGGTACTGATATCAAAACAGAGGTAAAGACCAATGGAACAGAACAGAGCCCTCAGAAACATTCAAACCATTTCATACAGAGCTTCTAGAAGAATCTTTTTGGAATACACATCCAACAATGTTATTCTCTTAATTTCCTTGGTTGGCTACCCATTACTTCTAGGTAAGTCCACGTACTGTAACAGTAAATTTTGCCTCTTAACCTTGTTCCTACTTACCTTTCTATCCTCATCACTTATATCCCTTAAAATTTATGATTCAACAATAGGACTTTTGAAAAATAATTCCTGCAGATACTTTCTTGCTTCTTATATTCATGATTTTGTCTTATTCCCCTTCCTTCTTGATTTTCCTATGCTTGTCCCCCTTTGAATAGGCATCAGTTCTCCCAAGAAGCTTTACCTTTACTTAGATGTATTTTCTGCAGTGCTGCATGTGTTAGAAACATTTCATTTATATTTTTGTTTTCATATCTCTATTATTGCATTTGCTTATCATACTGCAAGATTTTTTTTCATTGATTACAATATCCATTTTTGTATTCTCTGAACCTACCCCAGTGTGTAGCATCTAAACAAACTTTCAGGAGTTTGTCAGTGATTCGTAAATGATCCTTAAATTCAGTAAGAATCTAACCCAGCCAAAGATCCTACTAAAAATCTGTATTAATAAAATCTAACTCCAGAGATGATAATTAGTCATACCAGTGTAGACCATTTTAACTAAGCAGACCAGGTTATTTTGACATAGATGCTCCATTGACCAAATATCAATAAACAAGAGCTTGGATGACGTTTCAGTTTTCCTTTATATCCAATAGCACATTCTGATAAGTAACTTGAAGTGATTTAAAAAAGTTCACATGGTGATAATTATATTCAATCATATTATGAATACTTGTATATTTATATAATCATTATACAAATATAATAATGCTCAGGTCATATACATTTGCATGAGTTTGAGGAGGTTAAAAGTTTAGAATGAAAATTCAGTGATAGAATAACATTTTTATTTTTTTTTTGGTTTTTTGTTTTGATAGTACTTTTGTTCTAGATAATTACTCTATGCCAAAAGTAGGACTACACTTTTCTCATTTGTGTGTCTATATTTGGCCTCCAGACAGTAATAAAGATGTAAAAATCTTGTGAAAATGTGTCTTGGTTCATAAGTTTTAACTTTACTAAGAGAAGAAAAATTAGGAAACACTTTATAGAATAAAGGAACACATGAGTAAAATTGTATGCAGCAGAAATCTTAAAATATCTTCAAAGGCAATTTAACAGTTTCCCAAGAACCACATTATTTTAACAAGCATTGTCAGGAAATTTAACCTCATTTTCAACCTAAATTTATCACATTGAACTGATTTTTGAAAATTTATTTGCTTTTATAACCAGAGAAGATGAAAACCTGCTGTTCACCATTGCTATATAATAAACTCTCACATCAGAAAACGGCTTTACATATTTTTCCTTAGTTCTATAATCTCTAAAATAAACATTTTTTAAAAATTCTCTGATCAAATTCATTTGGATATTTTCCTGGCCCAAAATAATTTATTTTGGCTCATTAGTCTGCACATGTGGATGCTTTTTATTTTACAGTTTCTTTCTCTTAAGAAAGGAAAGGATTGTGACTTTTGGGGGACTAATAAATTTTGCTAATTATTTGCAAGGCTGATTTAATGCTATTGGCATTCTCTGAGATCAATTTGTCTAAAGAGCTGCAGTAATAAGGATTGGCTTTAATTCTAGCTACACAAGATTGTCACAGCAATAGCTGACCTCTAAAAAGAGGTAAGTAAACAGCAGAGTGGAAAACAAAGGAAATACTTCAGACTGCTATTATCTCATTTCAGCGTAGCAGACACGCTGCCGGATGGACAAGTGAAGTCTTTGTCACAGATTAGAAGTAAAGCATCCAGACCACCAAAGCGAAGGTAACAGCAGAAGGGCGAAGTCCTTTTTGTCCATTGCATTTTTGCCAGTGAAATAACCTTACAGAGAATGTGTATTTCTCATTTCAGAGACAGAAGCTATGCTCATGGTTCAATAGGTAGCAGAAAAACCACAGGATTTCCAACTAACCTCATGTTACTTTGTAAAAGAAGAGTATATATGAAAAAATTATTTTTTAACAGCTGATTGCAATTACATTTTTGAAATATGTTAAATAAAATGCTTGTTTCACATATGACAAAGATCCACCAAAGCATATTATGAATATATACACACACACACACAATGTGCTGTTCAAAGACTGTAATTAATTTAAACAAGGCAAAATTCAAGATGTTTAAAAGACAATTTATAATATTAAGATATTAACATACAAATAAAACAATATCAAATTCTACCATTCAAATGACTAAAGTTATTCTAGTTATTTGAACAATTAATTCCCTTTTGGAAATATTAAATGTTTCTTAATAATTCACTTGGGACAACTAAGTCTCTTTCTTTCTCCCTCTTTTCCCCTCTCTCTTTCGCTGTATGTGTGTGCTTGTATGTGTGTGTGCTTGTATATGTGTGTTCTTTTCTGGAGTTACAAACTTTTTAAACAAAAGAATAGGTTAAAATTCTAAGATCTAATCGATTTCTGTTGTATGCCAGAAAAAACTTCCTGGCAGTCAGGGTGTGAAAGTCCCAATGTAGGCTATGGTGTCTGCATAGTGAGATATTCTAGAGAAGCATAGACAATGAAACCGTCCTAGATGGTTTAGACATGCGCTGCCTAGAGGCAGGGTGCTGCAGAGATGATTTCCTAAGCTTCTGTCAAGCTCCATTAATCTGTCCTTCTGGGAGTGTAGGATTTTTGAAATGGTAGTCTCAATAATAGAAAACTGAAATAAAGGAGAAAAAGGCAATGTATGTTATTTTTCCAGTGTATGTTATTGTTACTTTTAGTTATGTTTATTTCTGTTTATTTTAGTATCCTTATGCTTATACTACTAAACATTTCACACCACTTTATTATTTTCATTTATCTTGAAAGTTACTAGTCAGAGTCAATATTTTGAAGATTTTCTTGTGCCAAAAATCGATGATTGTTGTATTTAAAAACAGTAACAATAATCCTCCTGAGGAGGTGACTTTCCATCTAGTCAATGCATCATAACCTCCAGGAGGTCTTTTCAAATTACACACATGCATCCTTCTCCTTACCCCCTTCCTTATTGAAAGAGGATCAGTAATATCATCTCTTATCTGGAACTGAAGTGTAATGGGAGATATTACTGATGGATTATTATTGGGGCTGTTTATAGGGTGCAGGCAGACCTAGCATTAAGAACCCCAATTTGTGCAATGATGGAAAAGACACTCTCTGCAGTGAGATACTTCGCTTAGAATACAGGGCACCAACCAGCTACACTAACATGGCAAATGCCATGTCCTGTGGCAGGCATAAGTGGAGCACTTCAGGAAACGTAGCATTAACCATCCTTGTGACACTCCTTCTGCAGAGAAGCAAGTGTTGTGTGGCTGGTAAGTGGAGTGGAAAAGACTTGGTGAAGAAGTGTTAGCTCCACAGGAACATCTCACCGATTTTTGCTGAAGTTACAGGAATAATTTCCATTCCTAAAACACTATTTTAGTTTTTGGATAAATTTATTTGCATAAATATTTAATGTTGCTTCTAAGACACAGAATTACCTATGAAACTCATTTTTAAGAAACAGATTTTACCCAATAACTCATAATTTCCCACTGCCATATAGCAACGATCAAGCACTTATGGAGAGAGTAGATCCTGGATGTATAGTTTCTATGTGGAATAGGTGTGCAACAGCTTTACGTGAGCCCAGAGAAAGATTCCCAAACTACTGATGTGATGATCATTAAGAAAGTATCTACAATGTATATAAACTTTAAAACATTATATTGCATGTAATAAATGCATTCGATTTTGTGTTAATTTTTAAAAATTTGAAAATAAAAAGAATGTAAAGTGGTCCTGTCATGAATGATGGAGGGACCCTCATACTACAGTATCTTACAATTTTCTGTAATGTTGTCAGGGCAAAATAAGTGCCCTCATTTTTGTAATAGTCAATGAAGAATGGCATGTAGATCTTGTCCACTCAATGTCCACTCCAAACAACTTTTAGTTATAATTGTATTTTCACCTAGAAAATACAGTTTTGGATTCTAATGCAGAAAAATTATACTCCAAGTTTATGCAAGTACACAAACTAAAAGTAAAGTTGTTCCTTTTCATGTAGATTTTTCCTTCAGTCCTATTTAAATTGAAGTTTGCCAACTTCATTAGTAACAAAGAATACATAAAATTTAAATACCAATAAATATGTAACTTTAAAAAGAAAACCGCTTCATAAGTAATTTTTACACTGTGTATATGCAGACTTTTCAGTACTCTAAATGTCATGATCCTGTATTGACGGTAGATTTTTTTTTCTTAGCCCTTTTCCCCAAGCTTTCCTACAGCACTTTTCTACTCAGACTCTAGTTGTCTAGTTCCAGCCAACAAATTCCACACTGCTAATTTTCTGTCACCAAGAGAAAGCAAATTATTTTTATTTTTATAACATCAATTTAAAATAATTGATTAATCCACAGAGTAAATTTACAATAGTAACTATTATGATACTAAATCAGCTAAGTTTTACTATAAATAATAAAATACCATGTACCTAATACGGTGGTCTTTTATTTACTGTATTACACTTAAGGGTAAAAACAAACTTTTAAGCGAAGTACAAAAGCAAAGTCCCAAAAATATTTTCACCCATTTAGAGGTGCAGAGGTTAAGAGATTTGCCCAAATTCACAGACGGAGAAGGTAGAGGCAGAATTAAATACCCATATCTGCAGATATAATCATTATCTCCTAATTGTGGTTATCACTTTGGTAGAGCTTTTGCTTACATAGTTGCATGTTTTTTCTTAACTTTAATAGTATTTTGAGACATTTAAAGTGTGAACTGCATTGAATAAAACTGAATTCATCATTTGCTTTGGCATGCTGTGTTGCTTTAACATCTTTAGACACCATTTTAGCAACCCTTGAGGCAGAATTTAATGAACTGTATTTCCTGCCTGAAGTGCCTGCAATATTTAGGGTTCCGCAAGTGAACCCAGGAGGATTCTCCACCTAAGCATGATTTATCTCTTTGGGAGTTCCAGGTTGGTCAGGGTTATATTTAAGTACATTTGAAAAACATGCCATTTTCTGACATGATGTCAAGAAACCATCAAGAGCTTTCAGAATGAAATTCAAATTTCCTATCCTAGCACAAAAAGACCTTCACTGCTGATCCCCAGTCCAATTTTTTAGCCTCACAACACACCTCTGCCATTTATATTCTATCCTAATCAGGTAGGTGTCTACTTGCTATTTCTAAACATAAACTTTTCATTTTCACATTTCTCTGTTGTCCCCAGTGTGAAATCTTTTACAACTGTTTCATATCCTCCTTATTTACTTTCAAAACCAGTATGTAAAGACACTTGTTCTATACAATGTTTCCTGACCTAGTTGTGAGAATTTATGTTACTTTCTTCTTGGTGTCCATTATACATTATACAGAGTAGTAGAGTCAGCATTTTTACATTGCAATTTATTTATTTGCTTGCCTGTTTTTTTCATATATATATTTCTCCCTCGCTAGGCTGTGGGCTTCTTTGAGTTCAAGAGGTCCAGATCTTTGAAGTCATTAAGGTTTAATTAATTGAACTATGTGAAAGTTGGGAACTTCTTCATGCTCTCTGGCATACCAAATTATCTTATTATCAACATGCAAAAAAGTTTTTCCTAGTCTTTTGTAAATGCCACTTGCAAACATCTTCATCTTGAGTTTGAACTTTTAAGTGGTACTCAACTATATTTGTAATGTTTTTATTAAATAGTCATAATTTAATGACTAAAAGAGAGGCAATTACTTTGAGTTTGTCACATACTGCCTTCTCAGGTTTTTAATTGTAAAATAGGGATAGTAATTATTAATAATTTTTTTCATGTATTTTCCTGAAAGGTTAAATGATATATTAAATAAGTTGGCATAATATCTGCTATATCTTAAGCACAACAAAATATCAGGAAATACTAGATTGTAGCTTCTGTGTGGACAGAGATTTTTCAGTCATATCCCCCAATGCCCTGTCATTGTCACTGGCACAATGTTGTGGCTCCCCAAATTTACTCTGTGAACAAATAAATTAACCTTAAAAATGCTAATTTTTACTAATGCTGTTAAGGAACAGTTTACAGTTTAACGAATATGAGTTATTAATTTAGAGAGGGAGAAAGGAGGTAAAGTGAATTTCAATGAAAGAACAAGATTTCAAATAGAAGAAGGTATAAATGGGACAAAGAATACTGGGGAAAGGTCAGATGTTTGAAGGGGCTGAAACTTTGTGTTTCTGAGAGAAGCTATGTGAGCATAGGACCTCCTAGGTAGGTCTGAGAGTTTTTTTATGCCATTGTGAAACATAAATTTTAATTCTAGATTTGCCTCAAATGCAAAAAAGTTCTAAAAGTGTAGAATACAGATCTGTTTTTTAGTAAGCAAATAATTGCGGATTTATTGTGAAAAATGGCCTATATGCAGATAAACTGGTGTCTAAAGAGATTAGTTACAAAGCATGGGTACTAGAGCCTATGAGATTATGGTTAAGTGGCTTAACCTGTCTGAAAGATGGTGTGCATAAAAGTAAAATGGACACCTAATAACATTACTTACAATAGTAAAAATTATATTGTGGATCATTGTAATAATTATCACATTATCATCATAGTCATCAGTTATAAATGGTAATGTTAGCTACTCAATTAATAGAGCGAAATGGAGACAGAGCAGTAAGAATATACTGTAGGCTATTTAGAAGCTATCATTTGTAGGACTTGATTATAATGGACGTGAGAGTCTGAAAGAGGGAACTCTAAGAATGAGGTCTGTAGATATATTTACCAAGGTAAAGGAGAAAAGCCAATTTGCATAATAAGTAACGATCAGAGATTCAGAGATCTTTGAGATGTCTGTGTGAGATAACCCAATGAAAATATCAAACAAGCAATTGCACATATCAATGTGGAGACTGGGAAGAGATTTGGTAAGTGTAGATTAGAAATTCATCACAGATAGATGCAAAATTACATAATGAAAGCTCATTGACAAATAAACAGAAAGAAGAAAGGGAATACTGGCAGAAAACTAGAGAAAATGTAGACAGGCGTATATTGAAGATACTGTGGATTTGGTTCTAGACCACTGCATTAAAGTAAATATTGCAATAAAGTGAATCACAGAAGTTTTTGGTTTCCCAGTGCATATAGAAGTTATGTGGACACTATACCGTAGTCTATTAGGTGAGTAATAGCATTATGTCTGAAAATATACATACCTTAAGCTTAAAATGCTTTATTGCTAAAAAATGCTATTAACCACCTGAGTCTTCAAAAAGTAATTTTTTTTTCTGATGGAGGGTCTTGCCTTCCATTGGCGGATGCTGACTGATTAGGCTGGTGTTTGCTGAAACGTAGAATAGCTTTTCAGTTTCTTAAAATAAGATAATAATAAACTTTGACCCATATATTAACTCTTTTCTTTCTTGAAAGATTTCTCATAGCATACTGTTTGGTAGCATTTTACCCACAGTAGAACTTCTTTAAAAATTAATCAACCCTTCCAAACCCTGCTGCTGCTTTATTAACTAAGTTTATATAATATTCTAAATCTTTTATTGTCAATTCAACAACGTTCACAGCATCTTCATTGAAAGCAGATTCTGTTGCAAGAAACTGCTTTATTGCCGGGCGCGTTGGCTCACGCTTGTAATCCCAGCACTTTGGGAGGCCGAGGCGGGCGGATCACAAGGTCAGGAGTTCGAGACCACGGTGAAACCCCGTCTCTACTAAAAAATACAAAAAATTAGCCGGGCGTGGTGGCGGGCGCCTGTAGTCCCAGCTACTCGGAGAGGCTGAGGCAGGAGAATGGCGTGAATCCGGGAGGCGGAGCTTGCAGTGAGCCGAGGTCGAGCCACTGCACTCCAGCCTGGGTGACAAAGCGAGACTCTGTCTCAAAAAAAAAAAAAAAAAAAAAAAAGAAACTGCTTTATTTGCTCATCCTTAAAAAGCAGCTCATCTTTTCAAGTTTTAACATGAGATTGCAGCAACTCAGTGACAGCATCAAGCCCACTTCTAATTCCAGTTATCTTGCTATTTCTACCACATCCACAGTTACTTCACTGAAGTCTAAAATCCCTCAAAATCATCCATGAGGTTGGAATCAACCTCTTCCTAACTCCTGTTAATACTGACATTTGGACCTCCTTCTGTGAATAATTGCAAATGTTCTTAATGGCATCAAGACTGGTGAATCCTACACAGAAGGCTATTTACTTAGCTCAGATTCATCAGGTAAATCACTCTCTATGGCAATTAGAGCCTTACAAAATGTATTTCTTAAATAACAAGACTTGAAAGTCAAAATGACTTCTTGATCCATGGGCTGAAGAATGGATATTGTGTTAGCAGGAATGAAAACAACATTAATCCCTTGTACATCTCTATCAGAGCTCTTGGTTGACCAGGTGCATTTTCAATGAGCAGTAATATCTTTAAAGAAATCTTTTTTTTTTCTTTTTTCTTTTTCTGAGGTCTCAACAGTGGGATTAAAATATTCAAAAAAACTATGCCTTAAAACAGATGTGGTGTCATGCAGGCTTTGTTGTTCCATTTACACAGCACAGGCAGAACGGATTTAGCACAGTTCTTAAGGGGCCTAAGATTATCCGAATGGTAAGCAAACACTGGCTTCAACTTAAAATTGCCAGTTGCATTATCCCCTAACAAGAGAGGAAACCTGTCTTCTGAAGCTGGAAATTCAGGCATTGACTTTTCTTCCTTAGGTGGAAAAGTCCTGGATGATATCTTCCAGTATAATGCTGTTTCAATTACATTGAAAATATTTTGCTTAGGTTAGCTTCCATCATAAATTATACTAGCTAGATCTTCAGGATAACTTGCTGCACTTTCTGCATCAGCACTTGCTACTTTACCTTGTATTTTTACGTTATGGAGACAGCTCCTTTCCTTATATTTCATTAATGAACTTCTGCTAGCTTTAAACTTTTCTCACGTCTCTCAGCCTTCAAGAATTGAAGACTGTTAGGGCCTTGCTCTGGATCAGCCTTTGGCTTAAGAGAATGTTGGAGCTGGTTTCATATATCCAGACCACTAAAATTTCTCCATATCAGCAATTAGGTTGTCTTACTTTTATTTCTCGTTCACGTGTTCCCTGGAGTAGCATTTTTAATTTCCTTCTAGAACTTTTCATTTGCATTCACAACTTTGCTAAATGTTTCATGCAAGAGACCTAGCTTTTGGCCTTTCCCCACTTTCAATGTACCTTTCTCTCTAAGCTTAATCATTTCTAGATTTTTATGTCAATTTAGAGACATGTGACTCTTTTTTTAACCTGAACACATACAGGCCATCGTAGGGTTATTAATTGGCCTAATTTCATTATTGTCATGTCTCAGGGAATAGTGAAGCAAAAAGAGAGGAAGACAGATGGGAGAATGACTGGTGGAACAGTCAGAAGACATACATTTATCAATTAAGTTGTCTTATACAATTACAATAGTAATATTAATTATAATAGATTAGAGATGTAAAGAAGAGATGTAAAAATAATTTAAAAATCTGAAATATTGGGAGAATTACCAAAATGTGACACAGAGACACAAAGTGAGCATATGATGTTTTAAAAAATAGTGCAAACAGACTTGTTGGATGCACAGTTGCTGCAAACCTTCAATTTGTAAGAAACTGCAGTATCTATGAAGTGCGATAAAGTTAATCTCAATGAAATGAGGTGTACCTGCTTTGTAAAGTGTAAAGGCCAAAAGGTAGACAGTATTGTCTCAGAAGCCATGGGAGAAAAAGGATTGACTTATGCAATCCCAAATCACAGAGCAAAGAAGAGATTGTGGTTTCCATATATATATATATATTTTTTTTTTGATCAATGTATCTAGCACTTTCATTGGAGTAGGAGCTATGAAAGCTCAGTTACACTGGATGGAGAAAGGAACGGAGGTAATAAAGTAGAAATAAGTGTTCTTGAGAGAGATCACTTCATATGGTTTCTATTTTCTTTGAAAAGTAGAATATAAGGTCATCTGCTAATTCTCCATGACATAAGAGAGAAAAAAATACACTAACCAAGACAATTTGGAAAATGGGAAGTGTTCCTAGGAGAAGAAAATGTTTGCAGCTGGTAGTGGAGATCTAATGTGTCTTCTCCATAAATAGGCTGCAAAATGTTCTTGGGTTAATAATTCTGAAAATATAGCCAATTTGTCAACATGTCATTATAAATAGATATAAAATGGATTTATGAGTACTATCCTCATTCTTTATGTACTACCTTTACTTTGAGCCACCCAGATAGTGAATATTGTTTTCTAATTTTCACAGGATATCTGAAATCTAGTAGATAGCCGTCGTCGTTTTTCACAAGATTACTTGTGAATCAGAAAAAAAGAATATATAGTTTCTATTCAAGAGCTCTTTTCATTAACTTTTCTTAATCTAATTTAAAAATATTTATTATTCACTAATAATGATAAAAATTATCTTTCCTAGTATAGTAGGATAAAATACTCATGATAGCACAATTCAAAAATACAAAAAATAAAAAAGTTCCTGTTCAAGTTCTAGCATGGATCTAAATTAACAAGTTTGGGGGAGCATACCATTGTGAATTAATACCATTTTAGATTCTTTTGAACGTAAGTTTGCAAACCTATGTTCAAATGATCCAGTTTTTCTTAGACACATGTTGCTTTTCAGATTTCTTCTCCTTCTATGTTTACCATCATGACACACCTGGTGCATATTTCAGAAATGTGTAATGGCCTTGTGGAAATGGCTGAGTCTCATGTTGGATAGCTCTGTGCAGATTCTCATGCTATCCTCAAGGCCTGCTGTAGGTGAATGGTCTGAACTGGACCTCAACTCAGAAGTATGGCAGGTTCCGTTGAGCCACTGAGTCTATTGTGTTGGCTGAGTCTACAGATCTCAATGTCATGTTATTTCACAAAGAATAGTTAGACATGCACTCTTGCTACATATTTTACTATCATTGACTCAAGGAATTTAATTCCAGAGTTTAATTCCCATTGACTAGTATCATATATATCATATAATATATATCCATATTTTACATGATTTGATTTTCTAAACTTATAAAATAATTCTGGTGAGACACACACACACATTATATGATTTAAGGGTTTGTTTTCCACAATAACTGCATGACTGTGCAATGTATCATTGGAGATAACAAGATTTATGAGACAGTATACAGCTATTGTGAATACGGAATGAAAATAACAATACCAGGCATTATGATTACATATCTCATTTAAAATTATTAGAAAGAAATGGCCTTGTGTGGCTCACGCCTGTAATCCCAGCACTGTGGGAGGCCAAGGCAGGTGGATCACAAGGTCAGGAGACTGAGACCATTCTGGCTAACACGGTGAAACCCCGTCTCTACTAAAAACACAAAAAATTAGCTGGACATGGTGGCAGGCGCCAGTAGTTCCAGCTACTCGGGAAGCTGAGGCAGGAGGCTGGTGTGAACCCAGGAGGTGGAGCTTGCACTCCAGCCTGGGGAACAGAGCGAGACTCTGTCTCAAAAAAAAAGAAAAAAAAACGTATTACAAAGAAATAAGAATAGATCTCAGATCATTAAAGATTGACAGAATGTTTTATTTTCAAATATAATTTTCAGCAGTGAATGACTTCAAATTTTTCCTTTAAGAATTAGAGAGACAATTATTAGTGTTTTATTAAGTTCAGCCATACTGTCAGCTTCTGCTAATTGCTTTTTGACTCCTGGTTTCTTGCTTCCTTTCTGAATTCTTGCTTCTCCTAACTAAATCATTTATGCTGTCTGGGAATGAAGTAAACAAGGATACGATTTTAGCAGAAACTTCACTAGGCATGAATAGAACTGTTAAATTTTTGCATGTTGAAAAATTGTGTTCACCAGTTTTTAAGTAGCATTGCTTAATTAATTTCATGGATGTTCTTTATTAAACTGCTCTTAGAAATATAAAAGCATAATGCTTAAAATTATCATAAAATTAGAATATAGTATTATAGTCATATTTTTGGAATTGCTACTTACATAAAACATATGCAAAATTCCTATTATACCGAAGTATATGAAGAAACTATATTAAGTATATAAAATATAAAATATTACAAGATAGAAAATTGATAAAATGAAATCAGGACATCTGTAAGGGTAAATCTGTGAATATAGCACTTAAGTATTCTATAAAAATAGAAAAGGGCAACAGAAGAGTAAAATAAATTTAATGTAGAACATCAGAAACTATATGGGTGGTTACATATCTCTCAGCTGATCTGGTTTTATTTGGTGATATAATTTTGAAAATCAGGAGGAGTGGATTGATAAACTGTCTTGCTGATCTTAATCAATTTTAAATATTTTATCGTAAGAAGTATCACTTATATAAAAGAAAAAATATATTATATTGAATCTATATAATTTTTAAACAAAATAAATAAATGGTCTAGATCTGCAACTCAGTTTAAAGCAAGGAAAAACCCAAACATGATCATCTTTCAGATGACATTCTTCTGTCTTTTCAGTGTGGATAACCTCTGTTCTTCTGTGTTCAACATTTATTGGTTTTAATTGAAATTATATATATATGCACACATATAAAATATGTTTTAGTTTGACAATGTATTTTTTAGTTTGAATTTTAAACTATACAAAATATCCTATGATAAATAATTTTCTATGATTTTGTCCTTTTTAATTCAATTTTATGTTTTTGAATTCATCTATGTTGCTATCAGTATCATTAGTTTATTTCACAGTTGTTGCAGGCATTTATTCTATGAATGAGCCATAATATATGTATCCATTTTTTTGTTAGTGAACATTTGAATTGTTTCTAGATGATCACTTTTCTGAATGCTATTACTCTAAATATTTTGATATATTTCTTCTGGTGTGCATGTGAAAGAATTTTTAGGAATTTATGTAAAGGAACAAAATTGTTGAGTAATAGAGTATGTGAATCTTGTCTTTTATCAGATATTGCCAAATTATTCCCTGTCTGAACCAACTCACAATTGGGTGTACTAATTTACAGTGTAATTTACAATATAACTAGCTATGCGCCTTCACCTGGCTTTTGTATTCATTTTAATTTTTGACCACAATGGGTAAAACATTTTTTATTTTGGTTTGGTTTTGTGTATCCTTATTTATTTATAATGTTGCATTTAGTCACAGTTCTGTTGCATTTCTTTAAAATATGTGTATGGATTTTCAGCTACTTTTGAAATAGGGTATATTTCACCATTTCTATTGACTATGTGAGTTGTTTGCATATTGTGAGAAGATCTGATAGCTGTTACCAAAATTTTATTCTTATTTTTTATCTTGGGACATTCCGGGTTACACTTCTCAGTCTCATTTTATGATGAAGTATATCATGCTGCTGAGTCCCAGCCAATGGAATATGAGTGGAAATTACGTGTGTCACATCCAGGACAGATACAAAACAGCCTTTCAATACAGTCTTACTCAATGCTTTCCCTTTCTGAAGATTGGGATGGGGACCAAAGCACAAACTTGGAAAAGAAAGTTAATGATTCTTCCCTAAATGATTGTGTCAAACAAACCCTCTTCCTACCTTCTCTCACCTGTCCCTGACACATACATACATACTCCCCCACACACATATACTGCCACCACTAACCAAGGTCACTCTGTTTGCACTGTAAGAAAAGAAATACAACTTTCAATGTAGTACGCATCTGAATGTTAATTCTTATTTGTTCTCACTGCTTAGCCCTCAATCTCCTAATTAATATGTGGTAAAAATAATCATTTGTTCATTCTATTCACTTTGTATACGCACTTCCAGGTATTTTCTTTGGTTTAAAAAATAATATATTAATTTTAATATA
Organism: Pan troglodytes; assembly: GCF_028858775.2. Lineage (NCBI taxonomy): Eukaryota > Metazoa > Chordata > Mammalia > Primates > Hominidae > Pan > Pan troglodytes. The sequence continues at coordinate 91,028,598 of NC_072412.2, read as the reverse complement.
TTTGACTTTTCCATGCTTCTTTAAGGCAGAGCTTGGTTTTATCTTTGTTAAAACACTGTTCTTAGCCAGGTGTAGTGGCTTCTGCCCAGTTACTTGGGAGGCTGAGGCAGAAGGATTGATTAATCTCAGTAATTAGAGTCTGCAGTGAGCTATGATCATACCATTGCAATCCAGCTGGAGCAACAGATCAAGACCCAGTCTCAAAAACAAAAACAAAAAAATAAATTGTTTTTGCTGATGAAATAAATGTACATTCTTGTATTTCCTTCCAAAGCATAAATGCATGTTTTCTATTGGAGCCTTTTAAATATTAAATAATGCTAAGAAACATTTTTTTCGTATAAATAAGAAATTGTCAGGACACAATTTTCAGGTGATCTGGTCCTCATTGAAATTATAATACATAAGCAATATATCGCTTTATATTACCCTGTAATATATCAAGGTTTTAATATATATGTAGGTCAGTTTCTAGGTCTGGCTTCTGCATTGATATCACACTGTCTTAAAATTTGTCCTTAATAGTTTTGTTTGTTTGTATGGTGGAGTCTCACTCTGTTGCCCAGGCTGGAGTGCAGTGGCATGATCTTGGCTCACTGCAACATCCACCTCCCAGGATCGAGTGATTCTCCTGTCTCAGCCTCCCAAGTAGCTGGGACTACAGGCGCATGCCACCACACCCGACAAATTTTTGTATTTTTAGTACAGATGGGGTTTCACCGTCTTGGCCAAGCTGGTCTAGAACTCCTGATCTCAGGTCTCCCAAAGTGCTGGAATTATAGGAGTGAGCCACCACGCCTGACCTTTCAGGTTTTTTTTCCAGTAGGACAATTTCTTATGCAGTTTTTCCTCAGGTGTACATTGCTTATTTTACTCCTATTTCAATATAAAATTTAAAATTAAATTCCATAAAAATATCTTTCAAATGTAATTTATAATTTCATTACATTTGATTATAATTTTGAATAGAATAAACATATTATTCTGACTTTTAATATTTTGTATTTATCCATTTATTTAGGTCCTTCAAAATGCATTTCACTAAGAATGTATATTTTTCCATGGACATTTCACACGTTTTCTGTTAGGCATGTTTCTAATTATATTGTTTGAAGTTGTAGAATTGAATGACTTTTAAACCCTTTTTATTGAAGTTCAAGATACATAAAGGAAAGTGTATATGTTACAATTATAAATTCAAAGGGAGAAAGCCACAGTTAATTAGCAGGACAGAACATTCTAGAATTTAATGCACTAGATGTTATGTAACTCTAAACTTTTACTAGATCAATAAGTACATCGTTTAGTTCACTGGACATGCCTACACTGGATAAGTCGCAATGTAAACATGCTACAGAAATGTCTGTTCTTATCTCTTCTCAGACTGCTAACAGAATCTTTACCGGTTGGCAGTGGTTTTCAGACAAATTGTGTACTTTTCTAGTACATGACATTGGTAGAAGTTGTTTATGCATTCCCTTGGGTCAATACTAGAGATGGAATCGTTGTATTACAGGATATGAACAAATTCAGCTTCAATAGATTGTAACATACATATTTCTAAAGTGACTGTACTTCTAAAAACTTAGATCAAAGAAATAAGAAAGGAAAGGTAGAATAAAATAATCTTTTTCACAAATAACATAATAGAATCTACGTAGGGTTTGTAGAAAATCAAAAATTATATGATTAGAAAACATCAAAACGAGAGGAGCATTTAGCAATTACACAGTATGCAAGATAAAACAAATTTTATTTTTATCAATGTCGAAGACAAATGTATGAAATTGCATTTCTTAAAAGGTATTGTAAAGATTACTCTCTGTCAAAATATTACTTGACACTTTTACTTCCAGGAATATTAAAAATGAAATATTCTTAAAAATCCTCTTGCTGTAAGTCTTCATCCATTTGTATTGCTATAAAGAAACATCTCGGGCTGGGTAATTTATAAAGAATAGAGGTTTATTTGATGCACAGTTCTGTAGGCTGTACAAGAAGCATGGTGCTGACATGTGCTTTTGATGAGGGCCTCAAGCTACTTCCAATTATGGCAGAAGGCAGAGGGGAGCTTGTGTGTAGAGATCACATGGTGAGAGAGGAAACAAGAGGAGGAGGGGAATTAGGTACCAGGATGCAGTGGCATGATCTCGGCTCACTGCAACCTCTGCCTCCCGGGCTCCAGCAATTCTCCTGCCTCAGCATCCTGAGTAGGTGTGATTACAGGTGCCTGCCACCATGCCTGCCTAATTTTTTTTTTTTTTTGTATTTTTAGTAGAGACAGTGTTTTACCATGTGGGCCAGGCTGATCTGTAACTCCTGACCTCAAGTGATCTACCCACTTGGGCCAAAGTACTGGGATTACAGGTGTGAGCCACTGTGCCCAGCCACCAGGCTCTTTTTAACAACCAGCCCTCATGAGAACAGAATGAGAACTCACTCACTCTAACTCTGTCCCAGAGAGCAGGGTTCTATTCATGAAGGATCTGCCCCTATGACCCAAACACCTCCCATTAGGCCCCACCTCCAACTTGGGGATCAAATTTAAATAAAGTTTGGAGAGATGAACATCTAAACTATTGCACTATATCACCCAGATGCTTTATAAATCATAATAAATATAATTTTACATGCTCAGCTAAACTTTTAAGAGAGTAGGTAAGTCTCCCTGGTGCCAAATAAAGCAGGAAAAAAAAAAAAAAGAAACTGAGATGGGATGCAGAGCAGTCTAGCATGTGGGGACAGCATGGGAAAGAATGGCTTACCTTTAGAATCCAGATAGATGTCCTACTTGGTGTTTTTAAGTGCCTTGTTTTAACCTATTTTTAATGGTTTCTTGCTATTGCTATGTTGTTTCATTTAAAAATTTGGGGGGATATATTAAGCGTTTCCTTTTATTCTGTATTTCATAATTCCAGAACACAAAATCCATGAGGGATATTGTCATTTTTATTTCTGCAGTATCTTGCTAATGTAACTTGTACTTTTTTATTGGTAGCTAATAATTGGCTAAATATTCGCTGTGGAAATCCTTAGCAGCCTCAGTAGAACATGATTTCTCTAGAGAAATTGTGTATTTGCTTCTTCTGGGTGTCAGAGACACTATCAAGCTTTAAATATTTTCCTAACTTGTGATTTTCATTTTCCATGATCATCCAAATAATAAAAATTCAAACCTCAAGACAACTTAAAGTCAGGCTTTTTTTGTTATTGCTGTTATTATTAGCTTGTTATTATTAATTCTTTTCCTAGGTTATGGTACAGGCAGACACTTTTCTTCATAAAGCCCTTACCATGCCTAGCAAGTTGAATTTTGTTCTAGTCTACCTTTTCACCTATTGAGAATATACAATTATTTTGTAGGTTCAGGTTTGTTGTCATCCCACCAACATGGGCTCAAACCAAGGTTCAAAGGTGCTATACATTCCAGAGTCCATGTTTGTTTGCTATTCTACTCTGAAGTCACATTCTTGCTACTCTTTTTTTTTTTTTTTTGAGGGGTGGGGGCTGAGTAGTATTTGGAGTTTTCTCTTGCTTTACAAGATCTTCTGTGCATATAAAATTATTTTTATTGACATTTATCCTGTATGTGATACAGCAGGTGGATTTTCATATTATCTCAACCATCATATTTCTAGAAGTAGAGGTATTAAGTGATATTTTGACAAATATTGAGTAATTATTACTTCAAGACTGATGGTTAGAGTCAATGCCTAAAGAAATACCTAGAAAACTATTGTTACACAGCCAATTGCATAGAAACCACATGGCTTAAGGATCCAGTTAAGAACAGGGTTAACATGATTTTATTAATGACAAGCCTAACTAGCAAATCTACCTGAGAAGTCATTTACTCACTTAAGGCTGAGTTGCGCTAAGACACTATATGCTGAATGCATCATAATAATCCCCAGATAATTATTTTGCATGAAATTCAGATTGCATAAGAACATCCTCAAGCAAAGCACTGCAATTTTAGTTTTATACTTTTAATCCCATCCCAACACCAATTATGACATGAGGATTCTCACACATAGTCTTTGTTCAAAATAGTCTTAATAAATCATTCTATTAAAAAAATGGTTTAGTTACTGCTGTCAGCTGTGACCTCCAAAGACAAAATATTCTCAAAAGGATTACACAGGATGTGCTAATGGTTAATAACTACATGAAAAGATAGTCGACAACATTAAAACCACAATGATATACTATTTTACACACACTAAATGACTATGTTAGAAAACAGTTTGATAGTTTCCTAGAAAGTTAAACCTAGTTTTACTATATGGTGTATCAATTTAATTTTCTTTGGGTATGTGAATACCCAACATATTCACATGAGAACTGTACACTAATGCTCTCAGTAGCATCATAGTAAGTATGAATAAACTTGAAAAATATTATGTAAATTAAAAAGTCAGGTAAAAATGACCATCTATTTTGTTGTACCATTTATAAGAAATGACATTAAATCTGGAATCTATAGAGACAGAAAGGAAAATAGTGGTTACCTGGGGTGAGAGTTGAGGGAGGTGGGAAGAGACTGACAATAAGTAGGCTGGATGGATTTTACTGGATGATAGAAATGTTTGAAAATGGATTTATTTTAATGTTTGCACTGCTTGGTAAATTTACCTAAAAACTGAATTATATACTTGAAATTCATGAATTATAGGATATTACCTGTAAAAAAAATAATGAAATGGGTTATATGTTTATCATTTTAAAAAGTATCTCATAGTTGCAACATATCTATCCAAAATATTCACTTCTAAAATAATTAATTTTAGATGATTTCTTTACAGTGATTCTTTAGTAGCATCATTTGCCGTTTTGACAGAAAATACACAATTTACTCTAAAGTCTTTTTTTCCAAACGTGAGTGTGATTGTTTCTATGCCACTTATTTAACAATGATGTCAGATACTTAATGAATAAGTAAAAAAGAATGTGCGCCTAAGGAAAATTTAATATTGACCAAAAAAAACTTTTGAAGCCTCAATAAGATTATTTTTACCATCTTTGTTTTGCATGAGTACTAAGGTACAGTGATTAAAATACTACCGAGTATTGAGTCTTTTTAATAATCTGGTTAGCATAAATAAAGAAAATTGAAAAATCATAATAACATCACTTTTGGTTTTCTGGCATATGAGTCTAAAAGCTGTATTTAAAATGATTAGTTGAATAATCTGAACTTGAAATGTGTAAAACACCTGGGTGTTATAAAATCTGGATGACATACTTCCCAAACAAGAGCTTAAAAGTTTGGGACAGTAATAATTTTAGTAAAACTCGATGAATGTAACATCTCTAAGTATGGATAGATAAATAATCTAGACACAATCATCTATTTTTATCAAGTGAATAAAACATTATCATCCTTGGGAATTACACACAAATTGATCCTTAAGATGTGTGAGGAGGAATTTAATACGGATTGAAATATTCTAGAAAGTCTATCTGACCTAGAAGTAATGCATCAATTAATATTGCTGAATGGGCTTGGCCCTATCCCAGAATGTAGTTCCATTGGCAAAATACGCCATGCAGTTAGGTGTTTAATCTTATTTGGGTCAAATTAGAGCAGAGGGAACCTGATCAATATTCCTCTTGCAGACACAGGCAAAAATGACCAACCCAAAAAATGATTATCAGTGACTGTCAGTGGTAAAATAATTTCAGTATAGTTATGATTTCCTTTAGAAATGTTCTCTAATCATCAAGTTTTAAAACTATTCTTTTGTCAAGAGGTAGTTAATGCTAAAATTTAGACTGAATGATCTCAAGAGTGGGATACAATGATTTTATATTGTTGATTTAAAAAAGAACAATAAATATTAGAAATAAGACCAAAGTTTGTGCTGAAATCTAAGTTTGCACAAATTGAGGATTATCCTGAATCTCATAAGGAGTTCACAGGAATTTCATGGGTAAAATTATCATATTTTCAGGGAAAATAGCTCTGTACATTTTACATTCTCTTGGCAAATGATTGACTGATGTCCCAGAGTTCTCTGTCATACAGTCGATAAAGAGCTGAACGTCATCAGCTAGCTGTCTTAACACTGTGAAGCAGATTTATTGTGACTACTGAGAAACATCATATTTTAATGGGAACTTCATTGATCTAGCAGAATGTGTTCTAGATCTAGCAAAATAAGTAAATCAATAGATAAATTTTTCACACATAATTACATTTCAACGCCCACTGCAATGTAGGTAAATGAAATCTGAAGATAATTATTTAAATTTTGTTGGATTGATCTTTCTAGTAACAATTATTTTTAAAAATCAGATTTTTAAAAATTTCCTTGATTTGGTTAACATTGTGGTAGTTAATCTAGAAGACAATCCTTCCTATCCAGTGAACCACACTTCCTAGCGTTCACTTCCTTGTAAATTCCCTTTCCTCCCTCTTTAGATCTAGGCTGGCCCTATGTAAATAACAGAGTGCCGCAAAAGTGGCACTGATTTTTCTGGTTATAAGATTATAGGAAAATTTGTTGGCTCTTGCTTTAGTCTTTTGGAAACTTCACTCTGGGGAAAGCTGGCCACCATGCAAGATGTCCAACAGCTTTGAGATTGCCATGTTTTGAGAAAGCCCACAGGAAGGGGCTGCCTAAAGACAAAAAAGCTTACTCGGCCTACAGCTATTCTTGTCATTCCAACCCAAACATCAGACACGTAAGTAAAGAAATCTTGAGATATCTACAATGCTAGCCATTATCTGACTAAAACCACATAGAAAACCACAATCAAGAAGTCAACTGAGCTCAATCTACAATTTTGAAAGAAGTAATATTTTTTGCTTTAAGATACAGTTTTGTGACAGTTTGTTAGGTAACAAGAGAACTAGAACCATCAATAGCACACATGACTATTCTGGTGCTGACAGTTGAGAAGACCACAAATATTTGTGGTGCATTCATTTAGATGCAAGTACACTACAAGAGATGTTAGAATTTAATCCTTTTCAGTTGCTTATCAGCACTATGATCTGCCAAGTAATAAAGAGGACTTTAGGGGACAAGAGAATATCAATGAACTGGAAACAAGAACATGCACTATATAAAAACACTATCATATACATGTAAGTAATAAAAAATATGTAAATTAACTCAGAAAAGTGTACTTGTGAAGTTCCTCAGAATCCATATAGGCCATCTTTTCACATCTGATTCATAAATGTTGCATATAATATTCAGTTCTACTACTGACCTCAAGTGATAGAAAATTTGTAGTCTCTCATAGCAGTCAGCACATGCCATATTTTATATATTTGTCCAAGCCTCTCTCTCCAAATCTGACATTACTTAGATCTTTACATGAAAGCGAGTATAAAAGTAGAGTAGGTGAATCATGTGAAGACTGAAAAACTCTGGTTTGAAATTATTTGGGCTAATTTTTTTTTTCAAGTGTACCATGGAAATAGAGCCTCGTGGTCTTGCAGAAAGTAAATATACCACTTAAGGGAGAAATAAAGGCAGCATGTTTACAGACACAGTAGAAAGAGAAAACAGCAAGTAAAGAAATTTATTTCCTTTTTGATGTACTGAAGAGTTCACAGATACATCAGAAATCTACTCATATTTTGTCAATATAATTTTAATGCATACACTGCCATTACACATGTTTAAAAATGTGTGTGTGTACATTCTTGTGTGTATGAATCACATATAACCAGAGCCTACGTAAATCTTTTATAATTAAAGAAACTAAAATTAGATGGAAATGTAAAAATTTCCACTTAAATGTGACAGACATTATAACAACATTTACATGTGAATAGATATTTGGAAATCATAAAATGCTATACTTTTGTGTACGAAATGCACACATAGAAAATACAATTTAGCCTGTTAGGCATTCTCATTTTTGTTTTTCTTGAGCTTAAATATGAGCTCTCTGGCATGCAACAGAAACAACAGAAGGAGACGGGGTAAAGATTAGGTCATTCCCAGCCATCATGTTCTGAATTCTCTTTTTGTTTCAGTGCCATTATTAACTTTTCTTTGTAATTTCCTCTCTTATTCTAAATTGCCTCAATTTCTATTAAGTGGATTTTCCACTCTGCATTATCAATTTGATAGACAAAAGAATTATAGACTCAGTTCATATAAATATCTGATGAAAATTCTCTCAGATAACTCTCCAATAAATTATCTTGAAAATGTTTCTGTAGAATTAAAAAGTAAACATCTGATAAATACAAATAAACATCCGATAGAACTGAATATCATATAGTACCATTTTTATATTTGTCAGTAGTGACAACAAAACAAAATCTCAACAAAATTACAATAGATTTATAGAAATGAAGTTGGCAAAATTGAAAAACTTTGATCATTGCTAAACTCTTAGATTAACTTTTCTGGAACATTATCAATAGATTATTTTAAAGAGAAAGTTTGAATTTTTACAGGTATATCGCCATCGCCAGATATATAATTTTTATTTGAACACTGCATGACATTGAAGGTATGGTTGCTCTTTACACTATATCAAAAATATTTCACAAAATCAGTATAATATACTCTTTTTCTTCACTAAAGGGAAGTGATACTGCTTCAAGACTAACATTACGAGAGAAGAAAAATTCTAGACATCTTGTTGATTACATAAGAGTATTTAGCTACCAGATAAAAATATTGAATAAAGTTACTTAGCCAGAGGGAGGAAAAGAATGGCAAAGTTATCCAGTAGTATTCTTCCCACGGTTCAGATTTGTTGGGCATGTTGATTTTTGTTGTTTTTGTTAAAAGTGGTTTATAACAAGGCTTTAATGAAGCTGTCACGCACTCTACTCTATTTTCAATTGGAAACATGTGGTGTCATTTAGATCTTTTTTTTCCCCCTTAGATTACTTGGAAAACATTCAGCATTTGATTGCTTTTAATCAAGAAAACGAGGTACATTTGCTAAATCTTTTGATTAATCTGATTTTGATAAACATCCATGAGCAATTAAGAGTCTTAATCCTGAAGTCAAAGTTAGCTGAACTTGGAATATGAAATATTATATATATAAAATACTACCCAGTTTATTTCACTGAAGAAAATCAGGATGATATAAAATTAAAACAATACGTTGAGAGAAAATAAAATAATACTGATTTCTCAACAAAGTTATTATCCAAATTTTTTCTGGATTGGGATAAAACTAATACTCTTTAAATTCTACATTTAATAAGCATGAGCATGAAATACACATATATATATAAAAAGATATACAAGACAGCAGAATTTTAATACAACTATGAGTCAAAGTTATGAATTAAATTGACTGTGGTATTCTAAAGAAGCATAACCTAAAACATTCAGAAGAGAAATAATGTGGGTCTTAAAAGTAGAAGTCATTACCTAACAAATTTTGCTTTCAAATTAGAGTAGTGAGAACTAATGTTTATCATAATATTACAACCACTATGGAAAACAGTGTGGAGATTCCAAAAAGAACTAAAAGTAGATCTACCATTCGATCCAGCAATCCCACTATTGGGTATCTACCCAGAAGAAAATAAGTCATTATATGAAAAGGACTTGCACACGTGTTAATAGCAGCACAATTAGCAATTGAAAAAAATATGGAATTAACCCAAATGCCCATCAATCAATGCATGGATAAGGAAAATGCTCTCTCTCTCTATATATATATATATATCTACACCATGGAATACTACACAGCCATAAAAAGGAGCAAAATAATGGCATTTGTAACAACCTGGATGGAATTGGAGACTATCATTCTAAGTGAAGTAACTCAGAAATGGAAAACCAAACATCGTATATACTCACTTGTAAGTGGGCGCTAAGCTTTGAGGACACAAAGGCATAAGAATGACACAATGGACTTTGGAAGGGTGACACAATGGACTTTGGAAATGGGGGTGAGAGAGAAAAGACTACACATTGGGTACAGCGTACACTGCTCAAGTGATGGGTGCACCAAAATCTCAGAAATCACCACTAAAGAACATATCCATGTAACAAAACACCACCTGTTCCCCAAAAACCTATTGAATTTTTTTTTTTTAAAAGAAACCGAGATAACCTGGAAGACAGTCAGGGTGTGAGCCACCCCTTTGCTGATGAAGACAATAACAGATCAGCTGGTTGTGGAGCTGGCATCACCCCACTCTGCTTGGGAATTTGTTGCTGGAAGAGCAGCTTGGAGTTCACCTCTTCAAGTCTCCCAACAATCATAAAATCTTATGTAATACTCCAGTGATAAACCTGTTTCTCTCTAAACCAGCTAGATTATTTTTCCTCTGCAGTAAAACCTGATCTTCCCAGAAATTAGTTTTGTTTTTGTTTTTTTTTTTTTTGGTTATTTCTCCACCAAACAATGTGTCATGATACTCAACGTTTCTCTAGAAAGTGGGTTGGGGAACAGAATTTTACTTCTTTATGATTTTCAAAATAGCATGATTATAGATATTTTAAGCTTTTTTAGATTTTTCAGAATTTTCAAAACAAAATGGAAAATATATTGTTTTTTGACCCCCCCTCCACCCACACACACACACACACAAAGGGTCAGGGCCCAGTTTTACTCACGTCAAGTTTGAGATACCTATTAAAAATTCAAGTGAGTAGGCAATTGGTAAATATAAAATTTTCAGCATGTAAGCAGCATGTAGATGGTGATATGCAAGTGGAGTGAGTATTCTGAGTTCCTGTCTCTAAAGGTGTTCAAATAGAAGGGAGGTGAACAATTAAAAGTGTAGGTAATATTGTTACATAGATTGCAATTCTGATTTGCGTTGGAATAAATTACCTCTGTGATTCCAGAATATGATCCCACAGGAAATGATGCTGTGTCCAGAATTTGTGGTTCTTGGTCTCGATGACTTCAAAAATGAAGCTGCAGACCCTCGGACCCTCGCAGTGAGTGTTACAGTTCTTAAAAGCTGGTGTGTCCGGAGTTTATTTCTTCTGGTGAGTTCGTGGTCTCCCTGGCTTCAGAAGTGAAGCTGCAGACCTTCGCGATGAGTGTTACAGCTCTTAAAGGCGTCGCGTCTGCAGTTGCTAGTTTCTTCTGGTGGGTCGCTGGTCTCACTGGTTTTAGGACTGAACCTGCAGACCTTAGCACTGAGCATTACAGCTTACAAACGTAGCAGGGATCCACAGAATGAGCAACAGCGAGACTCATTCGTGAAGAGCAAAAAAACACACAAAAACAACACTCCCACATCACGGATAGGGAATCTGAGTAGGCTGATTCTGCCGGCTGGGGTGGGGGGGGTGGGGGGGGGGGGGTGGCCCGCTTTTATTCCCTTATCTGGCCCCACCCACATCCTACTGATTGGGCCATTTTACAGAGAGCTGATTGGTCCATTTTACAGAGAGCTGACTGGTTCGTTTTGACAGAGTGCTGATTGGTGTGTTTACAAACCTTTAGCTAGACACAGAGTGCTGATTGTTGCGTTTACAATCCTTTAGCTAGACAGAAAAGGTCTCCAAGTCCCCACAGGTCCGAGAAGCCCAGCTGGCTTCATCCTTCAGTGGCACTCGCCCAGGGACTTTGCAGCACCTAGCCCGGGCAGTCCGGCAGCCCAGAGGGAGCTGGTCCCCTAATCAAGCCCAGGAGGCGCCTGCCGGCCGACGGCGCTGAGTGCCGGCCCGCGGAGCCCGCGGAACCCTGGCCCACCCAGAACCTGTGCAGACCCACAAGGGCCGCGCACAGCCCCGGCTCCCGCCCGCGCCTCCCACTCTACACCCCACCGCCAGCAGAGGGAGCCGGCTCCAGCCTCGGCCAGCCCCAGAGAGGGGGCCCCCACGGAGCAGCAGCGGGCCAAAGGGCTTCTCAAGCCGGCCAGAGCAGACGCCAAGGCCGAGGAAGCGCCCAGAGTGAGCAAGGGCTGCTAGCACGTTGTCACCTCTCAGTGTCTCAGCAAACTAACACAGGAACAGAAAACCAAACACCGTATGTTCTCACTCATAAGTGGGAGTTGACAATGAGAACACATGGACACAGGGAGGGGAACATCACACACTGGGGCCTGTTGGGGGTTGCGGGGCAAGGGGAAGGAGAGCATTAGGACAAATACCTAATGCATGCTGTGCTTAAAACCTGAATGACAGGTTGATAGTTGCAGCAAACCACCATGGCACATGTGTACCTATGTAACAAATCTGCACATTCTGCACATGTATCCTGGAACTTAAAGAAAAAAGAACGAAATCTTCACAGATCATCTTACCACCATTACGATACAATTTTATGGAAAAACAGAACTCAAGGGAGTTAAGAGTCTTTCTAATGGGCAAACATCTTGTTAGTGGCTTTTATGAAATTCAAACTTAGGACATTTTTAGTGTGTGCCTTTTACATTGCACCATGAACCAAATTGTTTCCCTTGAGACACTTTAGGATGATTTCAGATTTTCATTAAGTAATAAAATTTAGCCCGTTTATTTTCTTAAAATAGATAACTGTAAGTTAGACTTTTGCTTAAGACGTAAGAATATTTCAACTCTGTTTTACAATGATATACTATTTATCAACCTGCATTTAGAAAGCTAAACTAATTATATTAAATAGGACAGGAATTGGGCAGACAGAAGGAGACATTTGTTTAGATAATGTCTTGGTTGTGAGAGACAATTGCATTTCAAACATGTATATTTACTCTGTTGTGAGACAGCTATAATATTTTTGGTTCCAAAATGTGTGAATTTTAATGAGACTACTAGTTTTCTTTTAAATTTAATCTTGTGAGAAATGGACCAAATTATATATATTAAAAATTAGCTACCACTCTCTCAAAATATATTTTATAGAATATTGTAAACTCTAACAACTGTCACAAAACCAAGTGATGTTGATAGTAGATGCTCTTGATATAATCTGATGAATATGATAATTCACCTCTATGCTCTTTATATCAAAAACCCATAACCCCTATCTATAATGAGAAAAAACATACACAAATCTCAGTTGAGGGGCAGTATATAAAATAACTGGCAATTATTCCTCAAAACTGTGATTATTGAAAAGAAGGAAAGTCTGTGATACTATTACAGCCAAAAAGAGGCTAAGGAGACACGATGATTACATGTAATATGGAATCTTGGATGGGATTCTGGAACAGAAAAAGGGCATTGGGTAAAAATGAAAAGAGCTGAATGAAATATGGTTTGATTTAATAACAGTTTATCAATATTCTCTCACTAATTGTGACAAATGTATCATACTCTTGTAAAATGTTAATAAAAGTGAAAATTGGGTGTTAGGTATACGAATTTCCTCTGTACTATCTGTTCAAATTTTTAGGTAAACCTAAACTCATTCTACAAAAAAAGTTCATTTTTTAAAGATGACAAATCTATGAAAAATACATTATTACTCAAAATCTGGCAAAATTTATGTTATATTTTGCCTGTGTGTATCATATTCAAGACACTACGGTAAGTGCAGTGTACATAAGGTGAATAAAAAGTAGGCCCTCCGAGGAAGATATACAGATACATGAAAAGAAGTTTAACATCATGAATCATTTGGAAAATGGGAATAATAACTACAATGAGATATTACTATACCGACACTAAAATTATTAAGATAATGGGATCTTTATTTCCTGTAGCAAGCTGCTGGAAACTACACCAGTGTTTAACAAGTGAATTAATAAATAAGTTGTGTTGTAGACTTACAATGGAGTACTATTCAGCAATAAAAATTAATATGCAGTTGTGATATGGAACAACATAGTTGAATCTCAAAATAATTATGCTGTGTTAAAAAAGCCAAATGCAAAGAGTATACACTATATAATACTTTTTTTTTTTTTTCGGATGGAGTCTGGCTCTGTCGCCCAGGCTCGAGGGCTCCAGTACAGTGGTGCAATCTCAGCTCACTGTAATAACTGCCTTCCGGGTTCAAGCGATTCACCTGCCTCAGCCTCCCCAGTAGCTGATATCACAGGCGCGCACCACAATGCCCTGCTAATTTTTGTATTTTTAGTAGAGACAGGTTTTCGCCATGTTGGCCAGGCTGGTCTTGAACTCCTGACCTCAAGTGACCCGCCCCTCTTGGCCTCCCAAGGTACTGGAATTATAGGCGTGAGCCACCATGCCTGGCCCTATAATTCCTTTTCTATACAATCTGGAATATACAAATTAATTTATGGTGACAGAGAGCCAATCAGGAGTTGCCTAGGAATTAGGTTGGCTTTTAGAAATGAGATGGAAGATTTGCAAAGAGGCACAAGAAAACTTTTGGGGTGGTGAATAAGTTTACTATTGTGATTGTGGTGATAATTTCATGGGTGGATGCATATCCATCTATGTCAAACTCATCAATTTGCACACTTGAAATATGCATAGTTATATGTCAAGTATACCTCTATAAGGCTGTTTTGTTTTTTTTTAAGAAAAGCATTTTGGAGCCTAATATAATAGCATAAGATAAAAATAAATATTTAGAACTGTCCTTTAAAAAGTATTATATTCTATTTTAATCTAATGGTTGCAATAATATAATTTCTTGGTATTTTGTATTTTCAATTTTTAAATTAGAATTTCCAATTTATAAATTAGAAATCAGTTCCTCAATTTTAATCTCTTCTTCCAGGCCACAGAGCTAGAATTTGGCACAGGCAGTACAAAACTCTAGATACACTGACTCCCAGTAGTGTTCATTCCACCAAACCCAGACACCCAAGTTCAGGGGTGACTGCATAGTTGTTTCCATTGATATTGTCAGACATGAACACTAGGAGAACATTCCAAAGGATGTACAGAAAATATTGAACCTATGTGGAAGGAAACTTAGTACATCATTACCTGTACAGCCCTGACCTTTCATTTAAATAGCTTTATTCACAATTCTATAGCATAGTTTTAACAAAAATCCAATTTAATTATGTTTACACCTAATAGCCACGTCTTTAAAAGATGGCAATATTATTAACCTTCTCTCCAGTGTCCCTAACTAGATGCAAATTCACAGTTATACATTCATTTATACCTAATAAGCCTATATAAAATGTTTGGAAACTGAAAAGAAAACCGAGAAGAACTTTGTGTACTATTTTCATCTGCAAGTTCCAGTTTTCTTATCAGCCCCCTGGGTTCATCAGAATGTGATTCATTGCATATTTTCCGTAATTTAAATATTCTGAAAACAGTTTTTTTTTTTTGTCTGTGTGATAGATGGTTTCTTTCAAAATTGATAGTTGCCTGTAGGGAAATATAACATCAAATTCTAGTTTTATTATTCTTAGACATTTAATCAGGTTAACGTATATCCCAATAGCATTGAACATAAAGTTTTTTTTTTCACTAACACTCTGTAAATCATGTAGTTATTCAAGAAAATACAATAATGTTCTTAAAGAAGTTATAGCTGACACATTCAGTACTTTATGTCTACTTGGCTTATGCAACGGAAATGCTGGTGTTGATGTTAATTAAATGTATTTTTCTCCCAGGCATAGCAGTTCCAAAATTTGATGTAAAATTTTTACCTTTTCCATAATTGTTTCAGAAAAAAATATTATTCTGCAATTCACAGTCCCTATTTAGAGAAGAAAAAGCTTAAAATAAATGTATACAATTAAATTATGTAAACATTAACATATGCATATTTTATATTTTATTATAGTGTTGTAAACACTTTATTCTGTTTAGACAATGCACACTTAAACCATAAAAGTTTTCCAATATGAACAGAATTAATGAAATGTTTACATTGATTATTTTAAAATTAAAATCCACATTAAATGTTGTTTAAATTGGTATATGTTGTCTTGATAATAAAAAGTAATTTAATTAAAACAGGTTAATCTCTTGAAGAAATAAGATTAGACATTTAGAAACCTCTTGACAATATTAGACACTTCCTCAAGATCACATTGCCAAAATGTGGCATAGGCAGTACTAAAATTCACATAATTTCTACAGTTATAATTTGCTGCACAACCTAGAGAAATAAACTAAGAAATTTATGCTTAGCAATCTAGGTATTCATTTTAAAGTCATTGAAATAGTATATGTCTTCAAATAATGTGGAAACAAAATGTTTCAGAAATATAAATTAGAAATGTGATTGTGACTGAAATCAGTTTACCTTTAGTCACACTGTGATACTGATTAATGTTAATCATGTTAGATTAATTAATGACTGATATATATACAATGTTAATAGGAAATAATACACAAGAACTAATTATTTACATAGCACAATAAGACATTGACTTTCTTTTTTTAACTTTTAAGTTCAGGGGTACATGTGCAGATTTGTTACATAGGTAAACTCATATCACAGGGGTTTGTTGTATAGATTATTTTTTCAACCAGATATTGAGCCTAGTACCCATTGGTTATTTTTCCTGATCCTCTCCCTCCTCCTACCTTTCACCCTCAGGTAGGCCCCAGTGTCTGTTGTTCCCCTCTGTGTGTCCATGTGTTCATTTTATTTAGTTCTCACTTATAAGTGAGACCTTGTGGTATTTGGCTTTCTGTTCCTGCATTAGTTTGCTAACAATAATGGCCTGCAACTTCACCCATGTTCCTGCAAAGAACATGATCTCATTCTTTTTTTGGCTGCATAGTATTCCATGGTGTATATGTCTCAAATTTTCTTTAGCCAGTCTACCATTGATGGGCACTTATGTTGATTCTACGTCTTTGCTATTGTGAACACTGCTGCAATGAACATACATGTGCCTGTGTCTTTATGATAGAACAGTTTATATTCCTTTGAGTATATAAGTAATGGGATTGCTGGGTCAAACGGCAGTTCTGCTTTTAGGTCTTTTAGGAATCACCACACTGTTTTCCACAATCAGAAACAATGTGTAAGTATTCCTTTTTGCTCTGTAGCCTCACCAGCATCTGTTATTTTTGACTTTTTAATAATAGCTTTTCTGACTGGTGTGAGATGGGATTTCATTGTGCTTTTGATTTGCATTTCCCTACTGATCAGTAATGTTGAGCTTTTTTTTTTTTCATATCCTTTTTGGCCCCATTTAGGTCTTCTTTTGAAGAGTGTCTGTTCATGTGTCTTTTTTTGTACCAGTACCATGCTGTTTTGGTTACTGTAGCCCTGTAGTATAGTTTGAAGTCAGGTAGCATGATGCCCCTTGCTTTGTTCTTTTTGCTTAGGATTGCCTTGGCTATTTGGGCTCTTTTTTGGTTCCATATGCATTTTTAAATAGTTTTCTCTAGTTCTGTGAAGAATGTCATTGGTAATTTGATAGAAATAGCATTGAATCTATAAATTGTTATAGGCAGTATTGCCATTTTAACAACATTAATTCTTCCTACCCATGAGCATGCAATGTTTTTCCGTTTGTTTGTGTCATATCTGATTTCTTTGAACAGTGTTTTTTACTTCTCATTGTAGAGATGTTTTATTTCTCTGGTTAGTTGTATTCCTGGGTATTTTATTGTTTATGTAGTAATTGTGAAAGAGATTGCATTCCTGACTTGGCACTCAGCTCAGTTGTTGTTAGTGTATAGGAATGCAACTAATTTTTGTACATCAATTTTTTATCCTGAGACATTGATGAAGTTGTTTATCAGCTTAAGGAGGTTTGGGGCTGAGACAATGAGGTTGTCTAGATGGAGAATCATGTCATCTGCAAACAGAGATAGTTTGACTTTCTCTTTTCCTATTTGGATGCCCTTTATTTCTTTCTCTTGCCTGATTGCTCTGGCCAGGATTTCCATTACTGTGTTGAATAGGAGTGGTGAGAGAGGGCATCCTTGTCTTATGCTGGTTTTCATGGGGAATGCTTCCAGCTTTTGATTATTCAGTATGCTGTTGGTTGTGAGTTTGTCATACGTGGCTCTTATTATTTCATGGTATATTCCCTCAATACTTAGTTTATTGAGAGTTTTTTAAATGAAGTAGTGTTGAATTTTATCAAAAGCCTTTTCTGTGTCTATTAAGATAATCATGAGGTTTTTGTCTTTAATTCTGTTTGTGGGATGAATCAAATTTATTGATTTGCATATGTTGCAGCAACCTTGCAATCCTGGGATACAACCAATTTGATCATGGTGGATAAGCTTTTTGATGTGCTGCTGGATTTGGTTTGCCAGTATTTTGTTGAGGATTTTTGCATTGATGCTCATTGGTGGATATTGGCCTGAAGTTTTCTTTTCCTGTATCTCTGCCAGGTTTTGGTATCAGAATGATACCTCATAAAATGACTTAGGGAGGAATCCATCCTTCTCTTTTTTTTTTAAAGTAGCTTCAGTAGGAATGGTACTAGCTCTTTGTTGTACATCTGGTAAAACTCAGCTATGAATTGACCTGGTCCTGTGCTTTTTTTGGTTGGTAGGTTATTTATTACTGTTTTAATTTTGAAGATCACTGTTGGTGCATTTAGGGATTCGATTTCTTCCTGGTTCAGTCTTGGGAGGGTGTATGTGTCCAGGAATGTATTCATTTCTTTTCGATTTTCCAGTTTGTGTGCATAGAGGTGGTCATAATATTCCCTGATGGCTATTTGTACTTCTGTGGGGTCAGTGGTAATATACCTTTTGTCATTTCTAATTGTGTTTATTTGAATCTTCTCTCTTTTCTTTATTAGTCTAGATAGTGATCTATCTATTTTATTACTTTTTTTTTCAAAGAAACAACTCCTGGATTTGCTGATCAGTTAAGTGGTTTTTCATGTCTCATTCTCTTTCAGTTCAGCTTTGATTTTGGTTATATCTTGTCTTCTGCAAGTTTTGGTGTTGATTTGCTTTCGGTTCTTGAGTTCTTTTACTTGTGTTCTTAGGGTCCTAAATTGAAGTCTTTCTAATTTTTTGATGTTAGGGCATTTAGTGCTGTAAATTTTATTTTTAACACTGCCTTAGCTGTGTCCAGGGATCCTGGTATGTTCTATCTTTGTTTTCATCAGTTTCAAAGAACTTCTTGCTCTCTGCCTTAATTTCATTATTTACCCAAAAGTCATTTGAGAGCAGGTTATTTAATTTCAATGTAAGTGTCTGGTTTTGAGCAATTTTCTTAGTCTTGATTTCTAATTTTATTCTGCTGTTGTCTGTAAGAGTGTTTGGTATGATAACTTTTGCATTCACCGATGATTATTTTATATCTGATTATGTGGTTGATTTTAGAGTATGAACCATGTAGTGATGAGAAGAATGTATAGCTTGTTGTTTTTGGATGGAAAATCCCGTAGATGTCTATCAGGTCCATTTGATCCAGTACTGAGTTCAGGTCCTGAATATCTTTGTTAATTTTCTGCCTTGATGATCTGTCTAATACTGTTAGTGGTATGTTGAAGTATCCCATTATTATTGTGTTTGAGTCTAAGTCTCTTTAATGGTCTGTAAGAACTTTTTATGAATCTGAGTGCTCCTGTGTTGGGTGTATATATATATTTAGTATAGTTAGGTCTTCTTATTAAATCAAATGCTTTATCATTATGTATTGCCCTTCTTTGTCTTTTTGAAAATCTTTGTTGGTCTAGAATCTGTTTTGTCTAAAATAGGATTACAACCCCTGCTTTTTTCTGTTTTCCATTTATTTGGTAGATTTTTCTCTACCCCTTAACTTTGAGCCTATGGTTGTCACTGCATGTGAGATGGGTCTCTTAAAGATGGCATACCGTTGCTGTCTTGGATTTTTATCCAGCTTGCCACTCTGTGCATTTTAACTGGGGCATTTAGCCCATTTACATTCAAGGTTAGTATTGATATGTGTGGATTTGATCCTATCATCATGATGTTAGCTGGTTATTATGAAGACTTGTTTGTGTGGATGCTTTATAGTGCCACCTGGTCTGTGTACTTACGTGTGTTTTTGTAGTGGCGGGTAATGATATTTCCTTTCCATATTTAGTGCTTCCTTCTGAAGCTCTTGTGAGGCAGGTCTGGTGGTAATGAATTCTCTCAGCATTTGCTTGTCTGGAATGGATCTTATTTCTCCTTTACTTAAGAAGCTTAGTATGGCCAAACATGAAATTGCTGGGTTGCTGGCAGGGGCAGGGCTGGTGACTGTGTGCCTGCTAAGGCTCTGACTGCAATGGTGGTAAGGTGGGAGTTGAGGAGAGAAGTGCACTCCCACCAGCAGCAGTGGCAGGGCAGGGTGCATGCACACATGCATGCTGGTGGGGCAGAGAAGGCAAAATCCACCTGCCTATACACATGCTGACAAAATGATGTGCAGGGTGACTGTGGCCCGGGGGGTAAGCTGCAGCAGAGGAGAGAGTGAGCAGGCTGGTGTGTGGCTGCAAGGGTTGCCCTGCTGGAGCTCTCAGCTGATCAAGTACTGTCTTCTAGCAAAGAAGCTATGATGCAGGTCCCCAGGGAACCTGAGGCTGCACTGCAAGCAGGTTCGGCCAGGCTGTGGCCCCAGGAGAGACCCACAGACCAAGGCTGCTCAGGTTGGACTGGCCCCTGAGGGGCAAGGCTGCTCTGCACAGTTCAGTCCAATAGTTCCCCTAGAGCTAAATTCTCCTATGGGAACCAGTCGAGCCAAGGGGGATGGATGTCCTCAGCCATGCTCCAGTAGGGATGCTCCCATGGCAAACCCTCCTCGCTCTTCAACAGCTGGTGAGCTGCCCCTACTACTTGTCTAAGGAGCTCTCCCTGCCAACTCAATTATCTCTGGTGGTCAAGGGGTCTCCTCCTTCCAGGGTTCCAGAGTGCTGAGGTGTAAGTAGGTTGCTCTTTGCCAGTTCTCCAGGAATTATTGGGAGCCAGCAATAAGTACCAGTGCACAGTAGCCCCGTCCAGGGCTCCCGACTTCCTCCTCCTTCACCCAGATTCTGTATCTTCCCTCTGTCCACTCTCAGTGCTTTCCATCTGAAGATCTGTTAGAAGTGCCGCCAGTCATCCTGGTCCTTCCATGGCAGCTGTTCCACCTGGCTGCATAGAGACAGCCATCTTGGCCCCAGATATTTTCTGAATTGTGCAATTTGAAATTTCAGTAGCATTGCTTCTTGAGAAATGTGTCATCTAACCATATTTTACTTCTTTCTGTGGGGGCTGGGAGTGCAGGGTCTTCTTCTGTCACCCAGGCTGGATCACAGTGGCACGATTATAGCTCACCGCAGCCTCGAATTTGTGGGCCTCCCAAGTAGCTGCAACTACAAGAGTGCAGCACCATGCCTGGTTATTTGTTAGTTCTTTTTGTATATCTTTTAGAGGTGGGGTTTTACCATGTTGTCCAGGTTGGGCTTGAACATCTGAACTCAAGTGATCCACCAGCCTCAGCTTCCCAAAGTGCTGAGATTACAGGCGTGAGCCACCACCCTGGCCTATTTCTTCATAATAAATTACTTGATCTTTTGGTATTTTTGTTTGTTTTTGTAACCACAGTATTTATCCAGTACCTTTGATTTATGTATTTTACATTAGACACCCAGGATTTTTCTTAACACTCCTAACTGGCTTCAAGTATAATCTGAATATCTTTCAACACAAATGTATTCCCTCTTCTTACTAACACTAATGCCTTACCCCTAATTAGCACATTAAATCATATCTTATTTTTACCTTGAGATAACGAAATTTATTAGTTTATAATTATTGTTATAAATCAGTATCTTATAGTGGGATCTTCATATACTGCTAGCAGAGGAGAGAAACAATGGAGAAGGGAAAATGGTGAAGAATGGGATGTTTGAGAGTGCAGAACCATCTCTCATGTTTCATCTGTCTTAACTCATATCAGATTCATAGTGAACACGCACTCTGAGAATCATCTGAGGATGTGATTTTCTTTGACACTTTTAAAAACAATCCTTACAAGTATTATAATCACACATTCATAGTGGTCAATATTTTAGTTTATTTCGTCAAGGGAAGGGGTTCCATGGCATTACCACATTGTAAAAGGCAACACAATAAAAAGAATAGATTAATATTTTTCTTGATAGTACAACAGGATCCATCCAAGTTATTTAGGTGCAATTCTACAATTTGTGTGTTGTAGAAATCTAGGGGATGCCATTCATGGATTCATACAGTTCATACAGTTTATGATCTATGAAGTTATATGGACGAGCTCTGTTCAAACACAGAACAAATAAGCTGTTAGATTTATTACTGTCCTTTTTAAGAAGTCATTCTGCCATCGCAAATTTAATAGCCAATCTAATTACTTTCTTCTACTTGTCCAATCAAAAATGTTCTGTGCTTCCCCCAACCCCAAATATGGACAGTAAGCTAGACCACTATCAATTCTTCAATGTTTGGCACTTACTGTATAAAAAAGGAAACGTGGCCCTCCTTGCTCTTTCTTGCAGCATCAAAGATAGAAGGAGAAATGAAGGAGGTGTAAGGTATTTGTTGCTATTTATGTCATTTATATAAGATGTTAACTCCACTAATCCCATATAATCTTTGATGCCAGCAACTCTTTAATGATTTAATTGACTAGCAAATAGTAGCAAAGAAAAAAAGAAAGAGTGAAAGGAATGAAGGGGAGGGATGGGGAAGGAGAGAGAGAAGGATGCATTTAAATAAATATTTGTGTTTCATTTTTCAATATGATATCTTACATAAGTAATATATCCTCTCAATCAAATACATACAAAAGAGTAGGCACTGAATTAATGGCTTGAACACAGCACAAACAATGTGTACTTGTCTCTGTGAAAGAGTTTATAATTTCAAGTGCATGACTGATCACAGGACTTTTGAGTTTAACACATCTGAGATGAAATTTAATTTTCACCATTGAATCACCTCAGAAAATTTACATATTCTCTCTGAGACCAATATTTGTCACTCAGACAGACTGACTGTAATAGTATCTTTCTTATAGGATAATTGTGGGAATTCAATGAGATAATACAAGTAGAACAATTAATATACTGCCTATCACATATGGAGGGTCCAAAAAGTTAAAATTTCAGAACAAAGAAACTTAATTCTAACCAGAAACCACAATCATATCTAGAATATTTTTATGTCTGGACATAGTTATTTATTTATTTGGCAAATGTTTATTTAACATTGATATATCCAACATATTATGCCAAACAATGTGGATATTGTAGAAGATACTACAGTCTGAATAATAACATTTTGGTCAATGACATCACATATATGATAGTGGTCTCATAAAATTATAATTTTGTTATAATATTATAATTTATTTTATTTTTATTGTACCCTTTTCTGTTTAGATACACAGATACAATTACGTTAACTTCCCTAGAGTATTCAGTACAATAACTGGATTTACAGCCTGGGATCAATAGGCTATATCATATAGGCTAGGTAAGTAGTAGGCTCTACCGTTAAGGTTTGTGGAAGTATACTCTATGATGTTTGCACAAAACAACAACATCACCTAATGAGTCATTTCTCAGAATTATTCCTGTCATTAAGCAATGCATGACAATATAGATTTGCTGCCTACACTTACAAAGTTATATGCAAGTATATATATTGGTTTCTTATTCTTTTGTCACAAAGTACAATTTCAGCAGCTTAAAAACAATACTGATTCATGATCACACAGTTTTTGTAAGTCAAATGTCCCATAAAGGCATTGCTGAATTATCTACGTAAGTTATCATGAGTCTTAAAGCAAGTTGTCAGTCAGGCCAAGCTCTTCTCTGGATATTCTGGAGAACAATTGACCTTCAAGCTCTTTCAGGTTTCTGGTGGAGTCTAATTTCTTGTGGATATTAGATTGAGATTCCCGTTTTCTTGCAGACTGTCAGTTCTCAGCTTCTCAAGAACGACCCTAAAGTCCTTATCATGTGTCTCCTCCTCAATCTCAGCAGTAAAGAACCCTTCTCACTTTCCAATTTTCTCTCATTTCCCTTAACAGTTGGAGAAACCTTTCTTCTTCTTCTTCTTCTTCTTCCTCTTTTTTTTTTTTTTTTTTGACAGAGCCTTGCTTTGTCCCCCAGGCTGCAGTGCAGTGGCACAATCTCGGCTCACTGCAACCTCCGCCTCCTGGGTTCAAGCAATTCTCTTGCCTCAGTCTCCCAAGTAGCTGAGACTACAGGCACCCGCTACCACACCCAGCTAATTTTTGTATTTTTAGTAGAAACAGAGTTTCGCCATATTGGCCAGGCTGGTCTCGAACTCCTGACCTTGTGATCCACCTGCCTCAGCCTCCCAAAGCACAGGGATTACAGGCAAGAGCCACCGTGACCGGCCAAACTTTTCTTCTTTTAAAAGATTTGTGTGGTGATGTTAGGCCCCCTTGTCTTATATAATCCACCTAGGTTAAGGTCCACCGTGTCATATCACGTAACATAATTGGCAGGGTAGAGTGAGAAATCTTCGGCCATCTATGAATTATGCTGACCAAAACATGAAAGATTGACATAAGAAACATGAATACCCATTAATTATTTATATTTT
This sequence comes from Pan troglodytes, assembly GCF_028858775.2. NCBI lineage: Eukaryota > Metazoa > Chordata > Mammalia > Primates > Hominidae > Pan > Pan troglodytes. Next base: position 91,004,305 of record NC_072412.2, on the reverse strand, counting down.
GGGGGGTATTTGACATAGGTAAGATAAGTAAAGAGTGTCATGAGAATTTATCCTAAAGCTGTAGAAAGACAATGAAGCAGAGATACCAATTGACATTTAATCAAGACAGTTTTACTTTCAAATTTACATATATTTCCATGCATAAATATTATGAAAGAAGCAAAATGTTTTCCCGGAATAGGACAGAAGAAAATAAAACAAGACAGAAAGCACTGAATACTTAAAAAAAAAAAACAATTTTCTAGTCATTAATGTGGTAATTTGATAGCTTTCGTCCTCCATTTTCCAATCTGTTTCTTAGAAATAATATATAACACACTCCTATTGTGAGACATTAATGTCTTTTTATGTAGAAAGCACATAAAATGAAATATAACCTCAGATTCAAAATTAATATAAGGTGTTTTAGGTTAACTTAGAAAAAAATATCTGTATACAAAGTACTGGAAACAAGGAGGCTTTTAGACAATGTTTATATTTTTAAATAAATACTGTTCTTGAAACAAAGGCATCTAAATCACTGGACAGGCAAATCTAACTATGTTCTTCCATCATGTATTTTATCATCAGAGCTTTAGTTCAAGGTAGTTTTGTACTAAATAGAGAAAAGATTTATGTCATAGTTAAATACCATAGTGTCCGTCACCTAACAAAGCATAACAAATAGATATTGTTCTGAAAGTTTACGTTTACTATGATCATGATTTATGTTATCAAGAACAGAAATCACAATGTGACTTCCACCTTGATGGAACATTAATCAAAGGATAAAACTATATTAAAGCAAAGTTCCAGTTGGGCAGGAATATAATGGTATAAGCTATTTTTCATCACACAATCATTTTATGATCCACTTTTACATCAAAACAATGGAATACAGGAAGTGTACTGCTTTCAAATCACAGAGTAAAAAGTTCATCCCAAAGCGAAATAAATGAATTCTAAAATATGCTAAGTCACCTTGGGCTTTTCTTAAAATTGCATTATAGAACTAAGCTAATGGTAGTTAGTTATTTTCATTACAACTAATTTATTTTGTGTACAAAAAAAGAATGAGGATGTTTTTCTCCCTTTATTTATATAAACAATAGATTTTAATCAAACTTTATTTATAGATTATCCTGAAATAGACATCTTATCATTATTACTACTAAAATAATATATATCATATATCATCTTTTAACCAAATGGTCTTATTTCAATGTGATATCTTATAATTTTTTATTAAAGTATCATCTACACATCTACATAAAGAACATACTTTTTTTCTGTATTAAATTAGAATAAGCAGTAATGTATAGTTTCAATGTTAAACCTTTGTCAGGCTCACGTTTCTTAGGTATAGGTTTTATACCAAACTTATGTTGAATGAACAGAGTGGGGCTGTACGGTAGTTTTGCAGATCCCTATGATTTAGACTCTGTTGGAGATCATTTTAGCACATAACTATTTTTGTAACTGTTGAAAAGGGCATGAATGGTATGGTACTACCAGCATCTGTCCCTTCTGGAAATTAGGCTCTCTTTTCCTCCCTTCCCCCAACATATAGGTGTATCTCCATGATAGTCATTGGGATTCCACAGTCTTACATGGCCCCACTTTTCTAGCTATGGTGGCGTACGGACAAGATACAGACACTAACATACTCACTCAGATTAAACTCTCAGAATTTTCAAACTGGAATTAAAAAAATTTCTTCCAGATATGAAACTTTTAAGTTAACAATAGTTTTGACTCCTTCAATTTTCAAATAAGTAAAATAAAACCCATATACTGAAACGTTAAGTGAGAGCAAAAGGAGGAAGGAAGGAAGGTAGGTCAGACTTTATCCAAATGTTTACTTATAATTGATCCCAAAGCCCAACTTTCATTGTTCTTTAAGATGATTTGTCCCCAAATTCCTTCAATATCCCACTATTCTAAGTTCCCCCTTTTGTTTTTCCTTCTTTCACTTTCAACGAAAAGAATTCTGTTTCGGGTAGATATACATAGACACACATATATACACATACATATGTGTATGCATGTATTATATGCCTTCTGTCCTTACACTCATATACTTTTCCAGTCCTATCACGTTTGCATTGCTGGAAGAACATAACTCTTGAATAGTTATTAATGTATTTATTCAATAAATATTTATTGAAAACCCACTGACTATCAAGCACTAGAAAATATTTTCAGATAATGTTAAATGTTAAGAAGGAACTCATAAAGAAACATGATAAAAGCTAAAGAGTTATTGACAATAAAGGAAAACTTTATATAAGAAAGTTATTAAGTCCTTTTTTAAGAAGGTGATATTTGGGCTAGGACTTAGGGCTCTGGTAAAAGGACACTCCATGCAAGAACAGAGTAGGAGTGAAATGGGAGGAACCTGGTGATTTATCAGCACAGAGAAAAGGACCTTGTGAATGAGTGTGGTGAACAAGACATGTAGGAGTAAAAAATGAGGTTGGGAAAGGCCTTTATCAATAGGAAATCATTGAGAGGAGTGGCAGCATTGTGACATGGTATGGCTTATATTTCCCAAATATTACAATGATAACTCTATGGAGGTCAAATTATGGGAGAGTAGAAGTAGAGTGAGGGAAATTGGTGAGGATGCTATTGTAGTAGTACTGGTGAGAGGTACGGGTGATTTGGAATTGATTGGCAGCAAGAGAGAAAAATAGACAAATCAATTTGGGATATAATGGAATTAAGCACGAACTTGCTATAAATTGCATATTGGGAGGTATAAAAGAAACAGATTATTCAAATATAAGTATAAATATATTTATGAGCCACTGGTTGGATATAGTTTTAATTGCCTGGGATGGGGAAGAAAGTACAGTGATGAGGAAAATCAATGATACAGTTTTAATCATGTTATATTTCAGATATGTTCAAGCATCTAATTGCATGTGTTAAGTCTGCTAGGGCTGGCATAACAAAATGCCAAAGATTGGGTGGGTTAAACCACAGACATTTATCCTGACATAACAAAATACCACATACTGGGTGGCTTAAACAACCGACGTTTATTTTCTTACATTCCTGGAGTCTAGAAGTTCAAGATCAATGTGCTGACTAGGTTGGTTTCTGGTGAGGCATCTCTCTTTGGCTTTCAGATGTCTGCCTTCTTGCTGTGTACTTACATGGCCTTTCCTCTGAATGCACATGCTCCTCGTGTCTCTTTTTGTCCTTATAAGGACGCCTGTTTTATTGGATTATTGTCGCACCCTGAAGACCTCATTTAACTTAAATTATTTCCATAAAGGCCTTATCTCCAAATACAGTAACATTAAAAATTATAAGTTCAACCTATGAATTTTGGTTGGGGGTCAGTGAGGGGAAGACACAATTCATTCCATAAGATTGAAGATATTAAAAATAAAATGGATAGGAAATTTTGAAAAATTCCCAATCCCTGTGATAATTTGGTCAAGTTTTTTAACCAGATACATATAAATGCTAAATGCATAGGGAAAAATAGCCTAGAATAAAGGTGGTAAGGATGAGAAAGTGTAATCAGAATCAGAAGAAATTAAGCAAAACCCCAAGAAATCCCTGGACTGATGGTGCCTGTTTTTGTTTTTTTGTTTTTTTGTTTTTTTTTGGTTATTCTTTTTTTTTTTTTTTTTTTTTTTTTTTTGACGGAGTCTCACACTGTCGCCCAGGCTGGAGTGCAGTGGCACGATCTCGGCTCACTGCAAGCTCCGCCTCCCGGATTCAGGCCATTCTCCTGCCTCAGCCTCCGGAGTAGCTGGGACTACAGGTGCCCACCACCAGGCCGGCTAATTTTTTTGCATTTTTAGTAGAGACAGGGTTTCACCATGTTGGACAGGATGGTCTCGATCTCCTGACCTCGTGATCCGCCTGCCTCGGCCTCCCAAAGTGCTGGGATTACAGGTGTGAGCCACCACGCCTGGCCTTTTTTGTTATTCTTTATACAACATGTAAAACAACAATTTGGCCACACAGCTTTTAAAATTATGAATATTCAACGGAGTGTGTTCTGCAGAATTCACTTTGGGAGACTAGGAATAAAAGCAGGTCATGTTGATAGAGTTAATATATGTTCTGTATATCTGGTAAATAATATATACTTTACTTCTATAACCCAAAAGTCTTACCTCTTTACTCTCAGCCATATACTATGATTACTCAAGGTTTATAATCTTTATGGATGCAATAAAACATATTTCTGATATTCTTAGCTCTATCAATCAGCCACTGTAGCAATAATGTTGTATAAAAAACCATCCCCAAATCTCAGTAGCTTATATTAGACAATTATTTCTAGTTTACACATATGAAAAGTTGGCTAAAGGGCTTCTCTTCAGGTCTGTGGATGTCTTCTAAAGTCTTCAATTTTGTCCCTCAACATTGACAGAATTGGAGAATCATTAAGAATTAGCGAAATACTCTGTGCCTTTGACTAAGACTCTCACTCAATTAAATGTGCATATGAGACACCTTGTGTTTCTACCCACTGAAGTTTCCTAATGTGCACCACAATGAATTGAGCTATAATATTTAATTGAATGTCTTCAGTATTGAGTTTATTTTCCTAGGAATAGGTTCCTTTGAAGGACTGTTTATATATAACCTGATTTGTATTGTACTTTGTTGAAATCATTTCCTGACATCTAACGTCTATATCTAATGCCTCTTCTGCTGTCTGGTATCATAAATGTTATTTTTGTATAAGAAAAAATGCTGGTAGAAAGAGATCCTATAAATTAGTTATTGATTTGGCCCCATGAATTGAAAAGTTCAGAAGGATTTTTCTCGGAATTATATCTTTTGGGCAAATTTTGCCCAGGATTTCCATTTCAAAACCTTCTTGGGAATTTATTTTTTTAATTTGTATCCATGACAACTTCTTTTATTTTAGGTTTTTGAGTTTATTTTTTACTTTGTTTTATTTATTTATTTATTTATTTATTTATTTTTTTGAGACAGAGTCTCGCTCTGTCACCAGCCTGGAGTGTGACGGTGCAATCTTGGCTCACTGCAACCTCTGCATCCCGGGTTCAAGCAATTCACCTGCCTAGCCACCCAAGTAGGTGGGACTACAGGCACGTGCCACCAGGCCCAACTAATTTTTGTATTTTTAGTAGAGACAGGGTTTCACCATGTTGGCCAGGATCTCTTGACCTTGTGATCTGCCCGCGTCAGCCTCCCAAAGTGCTGGGATTACATGCATGAGCCACCACACCCTGCCCAGAATGAGGAGGTTTAGTCCAGACCCTGGTTGGTGATGACTAATCTTTGACCAAACCCTGGAGACAAGAAACATTACGAGAATCATACTTCTGCACACAAAGTAGTTCTCATGGGGTCTTTTCAATGTAAAATTGTTATTCCTCTAGGGCAACCACTACTTTATTTGTGTTTTCTCACTATAACGCTAACTCTAGTGCATATCTTTCTAACTGGCACGATTTTACCAATGATGACTTATAATTGTAAATTTTATATATATACATACATACATACAGATGTATAGATGTATGTTGCAAATATTAGATATACATACATACAGATGTATAGATGTATGTACAGGTATAGATGTATATACATACATATATATCTGTATGTATGTATATATAATTTGCAATTCTAAATCTATATATACACATATATACATAAATCATATACGTATATACTTGTATATATATTTGTATGTATGTATGTATACGTGGCACTGAAGAAAGAGTTAGAAAATCAGAAGATCAATCTAAGACATTATCTAGAATTCAGGTATACAACTAGACAAAAATGTTAAATGGAAATCAGGATACAGAGAGAAAAATTAGAACACCCAGCATGCATATACTAGTTTCAGGAGTAATAAATAGTATTCATTAAGAGCAAGATACAAAATGTCCCACAGAGCTGCATATCCTCCTAACATGACCCCACACTTTCCCTGCTGTAACACTGCCTTATAGGACAAGTGAAAGAATCTCTCTGTGATTCCACAGAGCTGTTTGTTATCCCAAAGATTCATCTTCCCTTGGTATACCCTCGTGTGCTCCATCCTAAGCAGAATTTCAGGTGGAACACAAGACTCTGGACGCCACACAGCCATTTCACCCTTGACAGCCCTCAGAGATCCATGTGCCCCTAAGTTTAATCAAGATGGCAAGAATGCCATGTATTTGGCAGAATGTATGGGTATTGATTTGGCTACATAAGAAGTTATCCAAATAAAAAGGCTCTAAAAAAGAATGCTTGCCTGCCTTTTCTTAAAAAACCATTAGAGGAACTACATTATATGTCATATTTTTTTTTAGCTCAAACATAACCAGAAATACAACTTTTCTAGGTCCTCAATTATAATCCACACTGCCACCTTCAAATACCTTTTTAGTATTCCTAATCCACCCCTCGAAAATTTCCCGAACTCCCCAACCTTTCAACTTTACCCTCAGAAACTCTTGCCCTATCCTGCTTAGTCCTTCATAATCTTCAGCTCTTCTCTGAATCTTTCTATGCCATGTTAATCTGACCAAAATCCCTGCAGCCTTCACAAGAATTCATTATTTTAATATCAACATCCCAACTATCATAACCCCTGAAGATAAAGAGATTCCTCCATGTTTTTCCTCACAATTCCAGACTTTATCCTGACTCCTTTGAAATAACATCTTGTGATAATAACTTGAGTTATGATCAATGCAAAACTTCTCTCATTTCTTGAAAACTGTTGTAACCACTATTCCCACAATTATTATCATTATTAGTGGCGCTAGTACTTTCTACTGGATTATCCATGCAACATCCTAGTCTCTTACTTCTTTGATCTTATTTCCAACATTCTTTTTCTCCACTTGAGTTCAGCTATTTTCTACCAAAGTTAGACACTAGACCTTCTCAAAACCAAGAACTATAATATAGAAAGTGAGTTTACACTTCCTAATCTTTAATTGCAACTTCAGAACGTTCCACATCACTTATTTTTAATATATTATTCACACTCCAAAAAGTTTTACTTCCAGAGATCCTACAAGATATGGATGTTTTATATAATTGTTCGCCAGTCCTTTCACATTCTCATATCCCTTTTTATTAAACTTAGGTTCCATTTGCAAGAACTGCATTCATTCTCTAGAATATAGATTTAGCTCCTATCTCTCTCTTTAACTACCTCATATTGGCATGCAAAACTAGAACCTGTTTATACTCAACATTTCATCTCCTCTGTGCTTGTGCTCAAGAAAGAGTAAAAATTAGGACTATGTTGAAGGACTTATTTTAAATCTAAACACACAAATCTCAAGTAGACCTTGAGCTCTTTATTTTCTTTGCTTAGGCAATTAAGTCTCCCACACTCTGAAATAATTGCTTTACAACATTATTCAATTCTCAAACCTCTAATGCACTCTCCCTGTTTCTCATCTTCAGAATGATGAGCTCATTCTTATTTCATTAAAAAAGAAAATAGAAACAATAAAAAACCATCTATTCACTGCCATATCTCAAACAATTCTACTTTGTGCTCACGTATTTTGCTTTATTTACATTGAATGAACTGAATTCCTCCGATAGAATTAACTTCTCAAGGTTACCAATTGCCTCAATTTTGCCCAAATCTAATGTTCATTATTCATAACTTATTTCTCAGTATCCCTTGGCAGTATTGATATTTCTTTCTCAAAATATGTTCTTCGTTTTGCTTCTGGGAAACCACAATTTTGGTTTTCTTTTTTCCTCACCGAGTGTTTTATTTTAACCTCTCCTCTAATCCCCAAATGTCAAATATTAAACGATTCCAGGAATCAAAATCAGTCTTCATTATTTTATCCCTTCATTCCTTTATAAACTTAACTAAAATATTGTTCTGAAACATTCTAAGATAATAGTAAAAATTTATAATGATGTTCAAAAGACAGCAGCAAATAATTTAAATGTAAGGTTGCGCTCTCAAGTAAGATACGGCAAATTTCTTTCTTTCTTTTTTTTTTTTTTTTTTTTGAAACGGAGTCTCGCTCTGTCTCCCAGGCTGGAGTGCCGTGGCACGATATCGGCTCACTGCAATCTTTGCCTCCCGGGTTCATGCCATTCTCCTGCCTCAGCCTCCCGAGTAGCTGGGACTACAGGTGCCCGCCACCAAGCCCAGCTAACTTTTTGTATTTTTAGTAGAGACGGGGTTTCACCTTGTTAGTCAGGATGGTCTTGATCTCCAGACCTCGTGATCCGCCCGCCTCGGCCTCCCAAAGTGCCGGGATTACAGGCGTCAGCCGCTGCGCCCGGCCTCAGGCTTGATTTTTAAAAAGAGGCGAAAACAACAACAACAACAAGTAAGATATATCTGTAAGACACTGTGGCTAATCTGGGAGTTGGATTTGATTCTACCATCGGGACAGAAGATGAGGCCTTGGGATTGGATCAGGCAGTAAATGGAACCAGGGTTCCTGAGTCTAGATTGCATTTGGAAGTAGGTACACTCTGTGAACAGGCATAACAATAAAAATAAATAAATAAATAAATAAATAAATAAAGCACTACCTAGTACAGAAGATGCAAAATTAATCTCTTTCACCTCTCTTATGTGCCTCATTACCTTTGGGGCTCCTGTTTACATTAGCTACATGGACCAAGAAAATCTAAGCCAAGAAAGTACATAGAAACTTTTCCAAGTATGGTATATCCTGACCACAGCCAGGTACAAATAAAAATATCATCCTTAAAGATATTCCTGCAACACTAGATAATAAAACTCTCTAAAATTATTAAAAGTACTAATTTTTCATAAAATGTCACAGAATATACACATTCTACAATGTGTGCTCAGACGATATAACAAATAGAATTAGCAACACCCAATACATGTGTCATAGGATAACTAAGAGAGAACTAAAAATGGTTTTGAAAACTCCCTCTCCCTCTCCCTCCCCTCCCCCTCCCCCTCCTCCACCCCTCCCCCTCCCCCTCTCCCTCTCCATCTTCCTCTCCACGGTCTCCCTCTCCCTCTCCCTCTCTCTCCACAGTCTCCCTCTGATGCCGAGCGGAGGCTGGACTGTACTGCCACCATCTCAGCTCACTGCAACCTCCCTGCCTGATTCTCCTGCCTCAGCCTGCCGAGTGCCTGGGATTGCAGGCGCGCCCCGCCGCGCCTGACTGGTTTTTGTATATTTTGGTGGAGACGGGGTTTCGCCGTGTTGGCCGGGCTGGTCTCCAGCTCCTGACCGCGAGTGATCTGCCCGCCTTGGCCTCCCGAGGTGCCGGGATTGCAGACGGAGTCTCGCTCACTCAGTGCTCAATGTTGTCCAGGCTGGAGTGCAGTGGCGTGATCTCGGCTCGCTACAACCTCCACCTCCCAGCCGCCTGCCTTGGCCTCCCAAAGTGCCGAGATTGCAGCCTCTGCCCGGCCACCACCCCATCTGGGAAGTGAGGAGCGTCTCTGCCCGGCCACCCCGTCTGGGATGTGAGGAGCCCCTCTGCCCGGCCGCCCAGTCTGGGAAGTGAGGAGCGCCTCTGCCTGGCCACCCATCGTCTGGGTTGTGAGGAGCCCCTTTGCCCGGCCGCCCAGTCTGGGAAGTGAGGAGCGCCTCTTCCTGGCCGCCATCACGTCTGGGAAGTAAGGAGCATCTCAGCCCGGCCGCCCATCATCTGGGATGTGAGGAGCGCCTCTGCCTGGCCGCGACCCCGTCTGGGGACTGAGGAGTGTCTCTGCCCGACCGCCAACCCGTCTGGGAGGTAGGGGGGCGCCTCTGCCCAGCCGCCCCGTCTGGGAAGTGAGGAGCCCCTCTGCCCGGCCGCCACCCTGTCTGGGAGGTGTACCCAACAGCTCATTGAGAACGGGCCATGATGACGATGGCAGTTTTGTCAAAAGGGGGAAATGTGGGGAAAAGAAAGAGAAATCAGATTGTTACTGTGTCTGTGTAGAAAGAAGTAGACATAGGAGACTCCATTTTGTTCTGTGCTGGGAAAAATTCTTCTGCCTTGGGATGCTGTTAATCTATAACCTTACCCCCAACCCCGTGCTCTCTGAAACATGTGCTGTGTCCACTCAGGGTTAAATGGATTAAGGGCGGCGCAAGATGTGCTTTGTTAAACAGATGCTTGAAGGCAGCATGCTCGTTAAGAGTCATCACCACTCCCTAATCTCAAGTACCCAGGGACACAAACAGTGCCGAAGGCCGCAGGGTCCACTGCCTAGGAAAACCAGAGACCCTTGTTCACATGTTTATCTGCTGACCTTCCCTCCACTATTGTCCTATGACCCTGCCAAATCCCCCTCTCCGAGAAACACCCAAGAATGATCAATAAATACTAAAAAAAATTAAAAATTAAAAATAAAAATAAAAACTAAAAAGCTGAAAGTAATTAACCAAACATTTCATCAAAATACATTTTAAGAAAAAATATGGAACAATTAGATAAGGAAATTGACCCCTTCACTACTGTCTGTGATCATACATGCTTTGGAAAGTCTCAGGATAATCCCAGAGGTATGAGCAGCCCAGTTTTAATCTTAGAACATCTGAGACTCAGTTTTTTCAAATGCAAAAAGAGGATAATAGTGATATCCTCACAGAGCTATTTTATGACTTGCCAAAAAAGTAGACTTTTGACATATAGTAGGCATTCACTAGACAGCAGCTTTGAGATAATTCTTCGCTTGATTTTCTTCAACTTTTAAAAAATAATCCATTAGTTTTCTTGGAGCAGAGACTAAGAATAAGATATTAAACACTACTGTTAGGTGTGGGAAAATATTCAAATAGAAATTTATATAATTAACCATTCAAGTTTAAATTCAAAAGACAATTTATGCAAAATATTAGCCTCATTTGAAGTTAGAATTGTTAAGTTGAAAGACAAATCTGAAGACATTACACATAATGCATAAAAGTGGCATAAAATGAATACTGCAAGAAACAGAAGTGTTTAAGAAATAAACACACATCGTGAAGGTTCAGTTTTTGTGTAATAAGAGAATGCGAAAGAAAATAAATAGAAGACACTGGGGAGTAGGTCATATTTGAAGAGTTAATGTTTGTGAATTTCCATAAATTGGTTAAAAATAAAACCTCATTCCCAGAATTTGTAATTTCTATAGAGGCAATAAGAAAAACAATTCAAAAAATCTATACTTAGTCAAATCTTAAAACTTAAGAATAACAAGAACAGAGGCAGATTCATTAAAAATACAGTATTATGCAAAACAAATTACCCACCAAAGATCAACATTTGACTTATGGCAGACTACTTCTCAATAATAAGAGGACTCAAGAGAATAATAGAAGATAGAAAAGATGCTGTCATCTTAGAATACCCTATCCAGCAAACTATCATTGAATCAAATTTCAAACATAATCTTCACAGAACTTAAAGTTTAAACTGAAAACTCACAAGTAGGAATACATAGCAAAACAAAATAGCATTTTTAGAAAAGAATAATTGGTACTGGATAAATCTTAAAACATTTGTTTTGAGTGAACAAAGCTGGTTGCAACTGTTTTAACACTTGAAAAGTCATAATTGTTCACATATTAATGTATGTGAATCTAAACAATGTGTGCAACCTGCTAGAAAATCAAACATAGCTAAAGGATTCCCCGTCTGACCACAGAAAATAATTTTTTTAAGAAAAAGAAATGGGAGGGAGAATTATAATTAACTCCTTATCAATTTGTAATTCAAGTAACTAATAAATGTTTGCTTCTTTTGTGCTGCTTACACAAGGCCTTTAAACTATTGAACGTATAAATATGTTAGCTCTAATTATATATGGTAATTAACATCTAATTTTCCCCTTCTGACATATTACTAAGATCCAAAGTTAATATTCTTAGAGCTTTTGTATACAGAATTACATTTCAACATTATATTTCTACAAATATGTGAGAGTAAGCAATCTAAGTTCTACTATAATATTCTTTTCCTTAAAAATTACATTTCTGAATATTTGATATATAAGAAAATATACACCAAAGCACTTTTTTGAACATTTGGTGTAGAACAACATTTTTTACATTGCAAGTTATTTCACAAAATATTTTATATCTTATAAGTCATATAGTTTGAAAAACTAGATATCACAAAATTATGGCAGTAATTTACATTGTATCATTGTTTTTGGTTATACTTACTCCGTCTTCCAAATCTTTCATAATATCTCATAGTAAAGTTTCTACAGTAGAAGTTGAAAGATAATAATTTCAATATTAGGTCAATGTGATCATCGAAGATCATGCTATCAGATTAAGTAGGTATGTTTCCAAGTTCTTTTTGTTTCAGCAAATATTTCCTAAGTACCTACCATGACTCAGGAACTATTTTAGATATTGGGTTATAAAAATTTAGAAAAAATTGACAAATATTCTGTTTTATTGAGCTTGCTTTTTAGTGAACAAAATTTTCTCAAATAAAATATCTCGTATGATCCTTTTATTACAATGTAATTAATGGCAGAAAATATTTTGCCATTTTTGAAACTGAATAACCAAGGCTAAGTTACTTGAATAAATTAAAAAAAAAAGCATCAAAATGATACCTGGCTTACATCTCTTGAAACTATACAATTCTTTTTTTTTCCCCCTATTAATCTCACAGTTTTTCAAGATAATGTTTGAGTCATCCTATCCAGGGATCGAATGTTCATGGAGAAAAACTGCATTGAAAAATAAATTATTATTTATTCAAGCTGTTACTAGCAGAACTCGGAAACTCAAGATTACTCAATTCCCTTCGATTCTCTTGCAGTTTACCTATTCACACCACTTGCCTTTTGTAGGAGGTTATATAGAGCTTTTCCCCACATAAAGGAGAATCTGCTTGCTGATACTTCAAAGAGTAAAGCCTCATAATGGCACTATTTTTAATTTTTTTTTTCGACTGGGCTCAGGCAGGATGTGAAAGAGATACGCAGAGTTATAATGTCTTAGAAAGATTATGGGGCAGTTTCTACATAAATGGATTTCTTCTGTACCCTTCACCTCTTACACCACTCTGCCCCTTATTCTGCCCTGCAAACATGGAGTACATTTCCTGGTTGAGGTATTGTTTCACAGTGCTCAACCGAGTGGGGCAAATCTGCTAAAAGTTTTGGACAAAGGTAATTTGGTTTCCCTTCTCCATCCTCCACCACCTGGTTATGTTGGGTAAGGATATCTCTTTGCATCTCCAATTTTTCCTCAAATGTGCTAGTCCCGGGATAAGACCCAGGAGATAAGCAGTACAGTAGGCCATGTGGCATATGCAAAAAGTGTGCTCTCCAGTCTAGCTTTATTACTAATAAAAGATGCTGCAAATCTCCTTCTGCTGCTTCATTTCTTAATTGATTCAAAAACAAAGCAAAGAAGGACAGTGCTTTTCATCTGCTCATCAAACTCACAACTTTAGGTACATGAGCCAGGAAAGAAGACATAGATAACTTTTTTTCTGAAGCCAGGGTACATGGGATCATTGGCCTTGAGGACGTTCTTGATTTTGTTAATGTTTCTTTTAAAATAGCCTGTGGGTATACCTAATGAGGATTTGGTAGATTAATTAGTTTTACATTTTATGTTCAGTTTCTTAGTACAATCTCTAAACCATTAGAGGATATTTTTTCCTTGAGTTTAAACATGCAGGGCACACACAGACAAAAATAGGTCTTACAAGGAAATCAGTATGGCTTATCTCCTTCCCATTTCCTCTGGGAACATACTTCCCCAGCATGTACTATATATGTTTATAATTCCTAGTAAATCAGAGAACTTTACTCTCACAGATATGTGGTAAATTAAAAAACTTAAAATATATTAAAATATATTAAAAATGGAGGTCCCTACTATGAAAATATTACTAATACTTAGAACAAAATAATGTTAAAACTGTATTATATATGTATATTGTGATATATAATACAGTGATGACAATATTGTAACAAACATGTTTTAAGGAAAGTGTGTACTTGGAATGTCAATCTTCCAGAAGCAGTACAGATATTTAAGGCACCAAATTATGTTGTCAGGCATAAGTTAGTAGTCTAAATGACAGTCTTAGTTGTACAAGTGATAGAAGATTAATTCAAGAAGTACCCAAATATGAAAAAGAAGTACATTAAACTTGGAGAGTCCAAAGCTTTTAAAACAAAAGCTAGATAACTAGATATTTACGGAAGACAGAGATGGAGAGAAGAAGAGAGAGAGTGAGAGAATAAATCAATGATTTGAAACCTGTTAAAATGAATGTTGTTAAAGATTAGACCAAAAAATAATTTGGGGAAGTTACTAGCTGAAGAAAAGTACCAGTAGCCAATAGAGATGTTGGGAAAAGAAAAGACTTAAGCAAGAAGAACCCATTAACTCTCTCAGAAGAAACTGGGACCCAGGAAACCACAGCAAAGATTCCTCTCAACATTTGGATGGATTCCACAGTAAGTCATTGAGCAAGCCATCCTTGAAGAATGGGATACCAGCACCAAATGGCTATATACTATTTGGATAGATATGAGAAGGAAGGCTACATGATAAGCCTTAAATATTCAAGTCCTTGGTGGGCAGGCTTCAAAGTTACTTTGTTGTCATGAACATAGATGCAGGTACTAAGGAAATGTGTTTCTGAGATGTATGAAGTTAGAAAAAATAGAGGAAGACACAAGCAGAATTGACTAAAGTTAGAGAAAAAATAGGGAGGGCATAATCTAGGACTATGGAAAGCACACTGAATAGGCAAAACCTTAATATAATTGAGCTATTCTCAATGGAAAATTAGTTGAAGTTTAAATGGAACCATACTCTCGAAGATCCAGAACCTAAGAAGTTATATTTCTTATAATCATTTCAGCTACATATTTATATTTGCAGGACTTGATGGACAAATGTATTTGTCCATAAACAAAGACAGAAAACCTAATGTCCAAGACTGAAAAACACAGAGGTATACAGAAGAGAGGGATAGTGGAGAATGCGAGAAAAAAAAAAAATCTCAACTACATTCATAGAGAGAACGAGGTGGATAAAATGTTAGGGGGCCTCATAATAGAATGAGGCTGATAAAATCTTAGGGGGTCTCAAAACAGAAGTAAAATGACCACGTCTTTATGAGATCAAGGACTTACTGAAGAGCATATGACTAGTGTTTTCAAAATTGTAAAATGATGCATTTTTCCAACCAATTACTGACTATCAATGTATGTCCATTATTCTAATTAGAAAGCAAAGGCTGTAAAATTGGTTAGAAGCAGAAAAGGCAGTACTAGGTGTCTTTACTGTGAAAGTATCAGTTACCTACATGAGAAAATGGAGATTTAACCAGGCGCATCTGGTCAAATTTACTTCCAGACCATCTTCAGCAAGAACTTTGCAGTAGTTATTTGAAACATGACTTTTGGCAATATGTCTAAATAGTGTTTCAAATAGAAATGAATTTGTGAACAAAGGTTACAATGTATGCTGCCTACTTCAATGCTTAAATCTTGACTGGTCTATTTATTTCCTTTCTTCTATGATGTGGATATAAGCAGAATGTCTTCAATTATTCTGCACTATTATTTTACTTGGTTTATCCTTTATGCCTTCCTATGCAGATATATTTAAAAAGCTGAAGTTTAACTTGTGGTCATTTAGAGAGTACTTGGATTTAAGTACCAAGGAATCAGGCAGAATTGAAGGTGATTTCTTGCAATGTGTAGGGTTTGGAGAAATTACCAGGTAGTTAGGATGCAAAATATGGAAGCTTTATTCACACAAGTAGGTATTAAGACAACTGGAGAATAATTAAAGGAATCCTGGAATCGATTTTATTTATGAATTTTATTAATACATTCTTCTAATTTATTTCAGAGCTCTTTTGGCGAAAATCTTCAATAGCAGTTTTTCACTAGCCATCTTAGGCCAATGCTCAAAGGAGAAGTTCTTCATAAATGTGGGATGGACTGCTCTGATGGACTCTGCTGTTAGTCTACTTTGAGAGCAACAGACCATTCATGGTTAAGCATAGATTTAAAGGCTTAGCTCAAGGATATAAAGGAAAAAGTCGGCCGGGTGCGGTGGCTCACAACTGTAATCTCAGCACTTTGAGAGGCTAAGGCAGGTGGATCAAAGAAAGAAAGAAAGAAAGGAAGGAAGGAAGAGAAAGAAAGGGAATGGGGATTAGGGATGTCTACAGTAAGGGAATACATTAGCATATCTACTCAGTACAGAAATGAAATTGTCCTTCGTTTTCTATTTTAGGTCAGAACTAAAGTAGGGTAGGTGGTGGTAAGTCAGCTTGGCTCACAGTCTAGTCTAGCCTGGATTTATTAGTGATTGTGATAATATTATGTGTTCCATCTAGCGCTGCCGTTCTTTTATGTCTCATATGTTTCAGAATTCAGATGGGGAAAAGGTGTATTGGGCTTTTAAAGCCCTCATAAGAGAATATTTCATACTATTGGAAAAAGGTATCACTTCTTCATATCTACTTACAAACTATCTAATAGAATTACTTGTGAGTCTGAATTGCAGTAGCAATTCTTCCACATCAACTTTTAAAGAAAAAAAAAAAGAAAAGAAAAAAGAAAAAAAAAATCCCTTATCAAACACTGCAGGCAACCTCAGGTACTTCAGAATCAAGAGGCCATGCTGAGTCAGGGTTTGGAATTGGGAGAGTGGGCTTTTAATTCAGTAAGTCAGAGAGGAAAGAATGCATAAGGAAAGAGGCCAAAGGGATTTATGGTAGAGAAGGATAGAGCCAACGAATGAGGGAGTCAGGAATATGGAGTGGGAAGCATTATGACAGAAGTCCAGAATGAGACTGATCTTATTTACATGCTTGAGATGAGGACAATAGCCAAAAATGCTCTAACAGGTATGTTTTAAAGAAGTAGAAAAATAAGTGGGTGCCAATTTCACTTCTACATGGCACTTGCTACCCTTTTCCTGTGATGAAAATAGAAATCAACGTACCCTGAATCTCCTTTTCTTTTCCCCTATTTATATAATTACCAAGGTTTCATTGATTGAATACATTTACTGAATTAACTTTTAATTTGTACATTAACGTAGTCAAATCAGACATCTAAATAAAATTAAGTTAAATCACATATAGAATAATAGCATTTTTAATAATATTAAATTTATACTTTTTTAAATTTCCTATTTAAGAAATTGTTGAAAATTCATATAATTATAACATATTTTCCCCTTATTTTGTATCTTTAAAAATCTGGGGGAATATTTTTATCTGTTAATATGTTCATTTATTCTGTCAGTGAAAACAAACTACTTTGGATTTTTATTAGAAAATTTAAGTAGCAAGTTTTCAACTTTCAAATTTTATGTTTCTAATTCAAAAGCTGTATATATGTGTGTGCATATGTGTGAGTGTGTAACTAATATTCTCTTTATGTATTATTCTAATAGATTATATTTTAAGTTATCTATTCACTTTAAAAGGGAATATTATGGAAAGTTCACCAACTTTCAAAAGATTCGAGCGATGTATAAAATCTCTTGTTTTACTAGGTGTGGAGTTTTGTAAAGGCCTGAATTTCAGTGGAAAAAAATGTTTAAATATGCTTTTTTCCAGGAAGCCACTGGAATCTCTAAAGTGTTCCTGGCTAACTGGGAAAAAATTGCAGGGAACCAAGAGTAGCAGATGGAAAGACAGTTGGCCAAACCTACTGCCCATACTACACAGTTGCCAAAACCCTTGAAAGTAACAGTCCATTTTGGAAATATTTGCTGGGAGAACAAATGTTTGCTAATGAAACAAACATTTGAAGTATTAGGAAATACCCAAATAAAACAGTTTTGTAGCAGAAATAAATATTTTACTTGAGAAATCATTGCCAGAGTAAATACGCCATTTCAAGGTAAAAACAAAACAAAGCATAAAAGCTATTAGAGACAGATCACAAAATGTATAAAGAATGCAGATTTAATGGACTTTGTGTATCTATATACCTTTCAATATAATTCATGTAATGATTGATATTTCAGCAGCATATTTAAACTGCAAAAAATTTTACTTGAATAATAAAAGAATGGATATATTTGTGCTACATTGTTTTAACTTATCTATACTACTGAATATAAATGAAGCTTAAAATTGTATAAATAATCTGAAAAATCAAGGCAAATTCAACATC
The DNA here is from genome assembly GCF_028858775.2 of Pan troglodytes. Classification (NCBI taxonomy): domain Eukaryota; kingdom Metazoa; phylum Chordata; class Mammalia; order Primates; family Hominidae; genus Pan; species Pan troglodytes. The sequence continues at coordinate 90,986,247 of NC_072412.2, read as the reverse complement.
CTTCAAGCATATTGAGCAAAGGGCTATGTGTTGATGCTGTATGTTGAAATAAGTTTATTATTTGATTTAATTTGATGAAATTAAGTTCATGATTGTCTTAAATGTGAATGTTTTTACTTTGCTGAGATATTAGGGAGAGATATTTAATAAAAGTAAGTTCAAAAATTATGATCTAGAAATAAAAGTAACTCAAATTCTTAATATTTCTCTAGGTCCTTTTAATATTGGAAGAATGCTGCTTTTATTATCTGACTTTATCTTTATGATGGGTTAATTCTTACATAGCTCTTTTTTGAGAAGTATAAATATGTAGAATTTTGAAGGTAATGAAGGAATTTAAAATCAATGTAGTTCAATCTGCTCACTAATTACAGATGGGCAAATTGAGTTCTAGAAAGGTTAAGCTATTAGCCCAAATCATATAACAAATTAGTCACACTACCAGGACAAGACTCTCAGTCTCCTAATTCTTAGAGCAAAATTTTTAAATGTAAGCTTATTATTTTATTTTGTCCTTCTTTATGCCATTTTCTCTACATTCTAGGATATCAGAGTAAAATTTCATGTGACAGTATATTAAAATTAGATATATACACTTTCAAGATTTTTTGATCATTGTTATCTGCTTTATAAACTGATGAGGAAGTACAATTAAATCTAAAACAGTGAAATAATGAAATTCTCTTTAAATTTTCGTATTTAACACTCTTTCAGAAAAATAATGAAGCTCTGGATTTAATGCAAACTTCGTAAGTGTTTTTTCTTGTTTCATTTGAACATACACATACAATGTATAATTCAATAAATTAAGTTTAAGGTCCTGTGAAATACAAAATTAATATTGCTGAAGAGAGGTCTGGCATTTTCCTTCATTTCCTGGGAGGTAATCTCTAAGCACATGGAATATGCGTAGATAGGAGTGCCTGATAAGAATGCCTTTGTTTACCTTCAAGACTTGGGGAATCCTAAATACTCTATGCTAACCATGTGACTTACAGTGCAGGCTTTGGACTATCTGGTAATATCTTGACCTCTGGAGGGGATGGGGACAAAGGCTGGTCATGCAGGAAGTCTACCAAAATTTGTGACTGATCATCAATAGAAGCTCTGGACACCAAGGCCTGGATGATCTCCATTAGTTGGTAGTATTCCATGGGTGTCATCACACATCAATGAGTAAAGAAAAATCATTGTTTTGCATAACTTCACTGGGAGAAACTAGAAGTTGTCCTCCACCGAGAAGACCACCAGAAGCTCATGCTCGAAAACCTCTTGGGTCCCTCCCTGTGCACTCTCTCCTTGAATGATTTTAATTGGTATCCTTTCACTATAATAAACTGTCACCATGAGTCTGACAGGTTTGGAGAGTTCTGTGATTTCTTCAGCAAGTTACCAAACCTGGGGATAATGTTGGGAACCTCTGTACTTGTGGTTTGTGTCAGAAGTGAGGGTGCTGTCGGGGATTTCCAAACTTGCAGTTGGCATCCAAAGTGGGAGTGGCCTTGGGGACTCCCAAATTATGCAGGTACTAAATATAAAAGAGTTCAACTACTTTCAAATGGAGATTCTATAGGAATAAATGTTTAAATTACAGTGAAAAAGACAAAAAAAAAACTGTTTAAAACTGTTAAGCTGGAAGAGTTACACTAACTGCCGTCAGAATTTGCTTCTGTGAAAAGCACTACTGCTAAAAACTAAAACTCAAGCACAAACAGGTTTGGTTGTTACTTAGGAAATATTCCATGATGGCCAAATTAAATTAGCATATTGGGAGTCTGAAATACCTATTGATGTTCCTTTAATACTGATATTAAACAAGATGAAGTACATGAATGTGTTCATAAAAGTCGAGAGTCAATCAAGAAAATTATTCTTTAGCATTTTAAATATTTAACATTTTAACATATTCCCGAGGAGCAGCAGCAATATTTTAACATATTTAAAATTCACAAAGTTCCATTTGAATATCCCCAAAAACTTTATGACTAGCTCTAACAAGTTTCCTCTTTGATCAGCTTTAATTGGATTTACCTTTGTGACTACTTTTTAGAGTTTGCATCATGTTACTTAAGTTACTTGAACAATCTCGTAGTTAATAAACAGCCTAGAAACATAGCATGATATATAACATTTAATATGCATACTAATTATTAAATATAATACATTTACACATGAATGCCAGTGCACAAAGTGGTTATTCACAAACTGTTCTTAATAAGCTGTGGCTGGATTTTATTTTTAATGATTTTTTTGCGATGAAACATGGCACAGAATCATTTTTTAAATATGTATCTAAAATTCATTACTGGCCAGGCACAGTGCCTCACGCCTGTAATCCCAGCACTTTGGGAGACCGTGGTGGTTGGATCACCTGAGGTCAGGAGTTTGAGACCAGCCTGGCCAACACGGTGAAATCCCATCTCTACTAAAAATACAAAAAATTAGCCAGACGTTGTGGCAGGCACCTGTAATCCCAGCTACTGGGGAGGCTGAGGCAGGAGAATCGCTTGAACCTGGGAGGTGGAGGTTGCAGTGAGCTGAGATCGCACCATTTCACTGCAGACTGGGCAACAAGAGTGAAACTCTGTCTCAAATAAATAAATAAATAATAAAATAAAATTCATTACTGTGCAGCCATAAAACATAACAAAATCATGTCTTTTGCAGCAACATGGATGCAATGGAGGCCATTATCCTAAGCAATTAACACAGGAACAGAAAGCCAAATACCACATGTTGTCAACTATAAGAGGGTCCTAAACATTGAGTAAACGTGGGCATTAAGATAGGAAAAATAGACACTGGGGAATACTATAAGGTAGAGGCTGGGAGAGGAGTAAGGGTTTAAAAAACTACCTATTGAATATTATGTTCACTACCTAGGTGACAGGATCAAATTGCACAATAAACCTCAGTGACACACAATTTACCCATGTAATAAACCTGCACATGCATCCCCTTAACCTAAAATAAAAGTTGGGAAACAGGAATGAAATAAAATAAAAATACTTAGGTCACTAACAATAAAATGCAAAAGAAAAAAAAGAAATAAAATAAAATACATCACTAACCCTTATAATAAATATCACTTTTAGAATTTATTGTACCATTGATCTTAATTCATTTTGAACTGATCAATTTAAAACAACTAATTTTTCTTAAATTCTTACACAAATATTTATGAAGCAATCTACAAATAACGGTTTGTTTGGCATAAAATTTTGTTGGTGGCCAAAAACCCAAATATTTTTACACCCTTTTAAAGTTCATTATATATAGAAACATGTCATGGAACAATGTTTTGGTAAATGATGGACTGCATGTCCTTTGAGGGTCCCATAAGATTATGATGGAGCTGAAAAGTTCCTGTTGCTTAGTGGCTTCATCAGAAAGCAAAGCACAGCACATGTGTTTGTTGTGATGTTCGTGTATGAAAACCTACTGTGCTGTCATATTTTTACCGTGTCTTTTCTTTTTTTATTATTTTTACTCAGACAGGGTCTCACTATACTATATTGTCTAGGCTGGTCTTGAACTCCTGGGCTCAAGTAATCCTCCTGCCTTGGCCTCCCAAAGTGCTGGGATTATTGGCGTGAGCCATCACCCAGCCTATTGTATCTTTTCTATGTTTACATATATTTAGATATACAAATATTATTGTGTTACTGTTGCCTAGATTATTCAGCATAGTAACACGCTGCACAGATTTGTAGCCTAGGAAGAATAGGCTATACCATAGAGCCTGCATGTGTAGTAGGCTATATGATGTAGCTTTGTTCAAGGACACCCTATGATGTTTGCACAATGATACAATCATCTAATAATGCATTTCTTAGAACATATCCCTATCATTAAGTGAAACATGACGCTATAATGTTTTATAAAGTGCATGATGTATTTATATTATATAATATGTATAAAGAAGTTTAATATATGATGCATATCCACACCATAGCCATATTAGTCTAAACATGTAGGAAGATTGATACACAGATATTTTTTAGTAGTTCATACCCATGTCTAAGATATCTTTGTTCTCATTCTCATTTCTACCTTTCTGAGGTTTCCTACCTATTGCTTGATGTGATATTGCCATGGCTGAACCAACTAGGCTCAACTAGGCTTGAGAAAAATTTGTTTTGAAAATCAAAGTAGACATTTACAAGTGAAATATTTAAGATGTATACTCCAACCTCTCTGATTGTTTTCTGTTTCTAGTTCATTAAACAACATGCAAACATGAAAGATAAAAATGGAGATATAGCTGTTATATAAAAATGTCAAGTAGAAGTATTTGCAAGAATGTAGAGGAAACGAAAAACTCGCACACTGTGATGGGTATGTAGATTAGTACTACAATTATGGGAAACAGTGTGGAGGGGCCTCAAAAAATTAAAAATAGAACTACCATATGATTCAACAATCCTACTACTGGGTATATATTCGAAGGACAAAAATTAATATGTTGAACAGATATCTGCACTCCCATGTTCACTGTAGCATGATTCACTATAACCAAGACAATTACAGTAATTACAGTGTAATCACGCTATTATACTAAGTGTCCATAATGAATGAATGGTTAAAGAAAATATGGTATATGTACACAATGGAATATTATTCAGCCTTAAAAAGGAAGAAACTCCTGTTTTTTTGTTATGTTTTGTTTTGTTTTTGTGAAAACCTGGAAGAGCTTGTAACACATTAAGTGAAATAAGCTAGGCACAGAAAGATAAATATCACATGATCTCACATGTGGAATCTAAAAATGTTGAATTCACAGAAGCAGAGAGCAGAGTTGTGGTTACCAGGTGCTGGGGTGAGGGTAAGAGTACGTTGGTCAAAGGACACAAAATTTCAGTTAGCAGGAATAAGTTTAAGATATCTATCATATAAGTTGGCTATGTTTAATAATAATGCATTGTATTCTTTAAAATTTCTAAGAAGTATTTTGTGTTTTCACCATAAAAATAAGTATATAAAGTTATGCATATGTTATTTAATTTAGACTTCCATAATAAATGCAGATTTCAAAACATCATGATATATACAATAAATATATACAAATTTTGATTCAGTAAAAATTAAATAATTTTAATGAGAAACAAAATTATGCCTTACCTAAGAATTTGCTTTCTCACTGAAATCATTTGACATGTAAATTACAATTAAAGCCAAAGATGGAGATATTCTATTAATACAATAATTTTCAAATTACTTTCCTGGCGCACACATTACCGTGAAGTTATCTTTAAATATTAATACACATAATACAGTTTTTTTTCTTAATTTTACTCTTCTCTTAAAGGAGTAATATATTTATATTTTTTATATTAAACTGGAGATGTACATTTGCCCTTAGGATGATGCCTAACAAATAATTGTGAAGAAAAAATATTTCTCTTTAAAACTTTTCTGAAATGACACAGAAATTGTAATTGGACTACACAGCAGTTGACATTATGAATATCTGAGCAAAAGTAAGACCGACTTTTATAGTAATGTTTTTAAGGAATTTTCTGATGAAATGTACTCATAGCTGTTATTTCAGCTGCACTTGGCTTTTGGCTCTTGGCCTTTTTGTCAGTTTCTTGATGTCAAATTTTGAAACCAGAATTTGCCATGGAAACTACCAGGTGAGTTTAATGCTATATTCATAAACCAGGCAATATTTACAAAATATAGCTCGAATTTTCTCATTTTTTTGTTCCTTCTTTAAACTTACTATTATTTATATGTGCAGCAACTTTTTCTTAATCTGATAATTGCTGAATTACTGAACATATCCCTGGCTAAAATATTCTGAAGATCTAGTGTTTTTTAGAGTAAATTACACATGAAATTATAAAACATACTAGCTTGTATTGTACTTTGTATAATAAAGGACATTTTCCCACAAAATTCATATTTTGAGGGAACTGGATTACAATAATCTGAGTCTCTAGTTCAAACCTAGGCAATCAGACTCCCTAAGCGTGGTTTAAGAACACGAATGTTTAAAGAAACTGTGTGTGTGTTTGTATGCACATTCAACTCTAAGAAGCAGGTTGAGCATTCAGTAATTAGAATAAGAGTCATGCTGTGTGACATCTTGTGATGGAGAGATGGCAGGGTCAGCTGTATTTATGTACCTTTTTTTTTTTTTTTGAGACGGAGTCTCTGTCGCCCACACTGGATTGCAGTGGCGAGATCTCGGCTCACGGCAAGCTCCGCCTCCCAGGTTACGCCATTCTCCTGCCTCAGCCTCCTGGGTAGCTGGGACTACAGGCGCCCGCCACCATGTCCGGCTAATTTTTTGTTTTCGTATTTTTAGTAGAGTCGGGGTTTCACCGTGTTAGCCAGGATGGTCTTGATCTCCTGACCTCGTGATCCGCCCGCCTCGGCCTCCCAAAGTGCTGGGATTACAGGCGTGAGCCACTGCGCCCGGCCTATTTAGCTCTTTTGAAATAAATACACTCAGATATTTTTCTCGTGTCATCAGGCCACTAAATGTTTCACTCTGTCTCAGTGTCTTGGAGTCCTGAGCTGAAAAAGAGAACATTGTCAGATACTCCATTTACAGAATTACCACATAATGCATGTGCTGAGGATTTCTTACTTGTTTTTCCAGTTGTACTCTCATTTCATGGAACCCATTAAATCTGACTTTGAGCAATGGATGATGAGGTTATGACAGGATTGATCAGCTGTAAATTTCAACCTAGAATAAAAAGACACATTGATAAATAATGAAAAAACACAACAGATTAGTTATTAAAATATCACCCTTTATTTCCAATTTCAGATCCAACTTTTCTTCGTGGTAGAGATACTCTAACTGCCCTCCAAACAAAGTTGCTAGTATTGGAAGGAGGTTTGAGGATACTCATCTAGTGCAAGAGATCCCTCATCAATTTCACTCATCTTTTCACAGAGCTTCCGGTTGTATAATTCTGCAGTGTAATTCAGTTACTACCAAAGAATCTCATGTCATTGTTTAACAGTTTTCACTGCTTAAAAGGTCCATAGGTTAAATATGGAATTTACAACTTTACCTTTTCCACTATCCTTTTGTACATCTTTAACCAATCAACAAACATCTCTCAATTTATTTTCCTTAAATGTAGTAAGTAAAAAGTGTGGTTGAGTGGAAGATTACCAAAATCCTCTGATTTAGATGTATTGTATTGTGTTGTTTTGGTTTTTTCCCCCCGGAAGTTCACTGTTGTTGTATATTCTCTTTATTATTAAAATAAAATATGTTCTTTTGAAAGTTGAATGGTTTCAGTGAGAAACAATTATTGGTACATTTCCTTCCCTAGGCATGAACACCTAATATCTTTGTTAGATATTCAACAACAACTGTATTGAAAACAAAGCTATTTAATATGGCTATTATATTAAATACACTTAGAAGACTTGATTTAAAGCCTACAGTAGTTAAAAAACAAAACACACAAAAGTAATTAGAATATAAAGCACAAAAATATAAATTTACAAAACATGTATTCCTTATTTTAAGTACTACAAATATTTAAATTTAGAATTGAATGTTCTGACAAAATATTTCTATTTTATATTTAATAGAGGAATATGTCCAAATGACAAATAAAATATATTTATAATTTTTCTGTTCTATATATTATTTACTCTTCTATAAGCAAATGAGTATTATAAAAATTAAGCAAGAAATTTCTCATAATTAACAATGAACTTCATATTATACAAAATGAGTTCTCATCATAAGAAAAAACAGATAATTGACTCTGAACTGATGTGAACTTTCAGATTCAGTATTTCAGAGCAAATTTAGTTGTTCTGAAATCATTATATGATCTCATTTGACATGCAGTGCAACTTCAAGATTGATGTAACATGTAATCCATCCAATTTTAGCACAATAACGTCTTGGAACTTAATAAACACATTTCTGAGTATAGCATGAAATAAAATTGGCTTCGGTGAATGAATCCTATAAAACCAAATTTTGTTGGAAGATAATAAGGCAAAGTTGCAGATCTCATTATTTTAATAGCTCTATTTTTCTGCCTGTAACATGAATGGGTTAAAATTTTATAAAACTATTAAATCTGATTATATACTATATATTAATAACAAACTATTAAGATGAATTACACTTATTTTTCTTTTTAAAAGGTTTATATGCAAATACATGAATATATTCTTATAAACTTGAGTCAATGTAGACAAAGCAAATTATACTGTTAGTAACATATTTTTCAAAAGCATACTTTTCAGAAGAATCTGAATTTTAAGGCCAATAACTGCTACCAAACAATTTCATATGATAATACCCATAGAAAGCATATATAGAAGAACAAACATGTTTTAATGGATTTTACATATATAGACAATATTATACTTACTGTATTCAATTGCTTTTCAAAATTAATATACATTGTTGCATTTTTATATAAAACAAATTTCTGTCTATGGAATTTCATGTGATAAAATTACAAAAGTTAATGAGTTTGCCATACCCAATTTTCAAGAGTCAGTAGGGCTCTCTTACACATTTCTGCTGGATATTCAAACTGATATAACTTCTCTAGGGAAAAAAAAGCATCTCCATGTAACATTGAATATACAATTCACATAGTTTGACTCATTAGTTGAACTTCCAAGCATAAATAAAAGAGAAACCCTGGTCCATGTGTTGGAGAGACATGTAGGAGAATGTACATCCTAGTACCGTTTAAAAAAAGAAAAATAAAAGAATAAAGAGTCATCCAGGAAAACGTGGAAAATAAATGTTGTAACATATGTACAATGATTATTATACAATCATATGACAGAAAACTACTAGAACCAACCCTGGAGATAGATAAATATATGATAGGAAGGGAGGGAGATAGATTAGATAGATAGATAGATGGATAGATAGATAGATAGATAGATAGATAGATAGATAGATGATAGACAGATAGATAGATAGATATTGAGATTTGAATATTGTAGAATATTTGGGGCCTTTTTAAAGATAAAATAAAAACACAAATTTGAAAACACAATATCCTTGAGGCCATTTTCCTGGTCCCTGGATAAATCCGATACATGGAAAGACATGACTCTTCATTAAGTTTTAAGGTTAAACTGTTTCTGTCTATAGCTATAGATAACAACAAAGGGTGAAACTCAGCACATAATGCACAATGTGGATTTACAAAAATAAGCCATATCAACCACTAAATAGCCGTTTTACGATGTTTAGAAATAATTAAAACAAAATAATAGTGTTTAGTTATACATAGACATTCAATACATTTTTTAACCAAATAAAGGGATTAATAAATTATTAAATTAAAAAATCATGTTTCGTGTTAATTAGTAAAGTAAAATTTACTGAAAAGACTGCAGCTATCAGATATTGCATTTTGTATTCAAATCTCGTTTTATTTGTACATAGTCCTTAGATAACAGCTATGGCATTGATACATAGATAAATGGATAAACACACCTTGCTGCAAAAGAACTGTAGAAGAAAAAAAGGTACAAAGTGTAAAATTTCACTTCCAGCGTCCTATTAAAAATTGGTGACACTGCTACCATAAATTACACACATATATATACACCACACACACATTGATTTTGAATGGTAATTCTTTGAATGTAATTAAAATTTGATTCATCTCAATAAAAAATTATTAAATTAATACTCCATTAGAAAGCAATAATGAAATACTGGGGAAAATACCTGAATTTGTAATACTCAGATTTTTCTGTGGAAGCTTAATCTGTTGGGGGGTGGATTCTGGTAAAATCTGGTTACATTACAGTTGTACTGAATTTATGGTTGTATGTTGGGGCTTAGGCATGAAAAAGGATCATTCACATGTGAGATCACACCAATGTTGAATGCACTTTTCACAAAATGGCTGGCACTTTGAAAGGTAAAAAATGTGTGTTTATTACAAACAGAGAAATTAAGTTATGGAAAACTCTATTCAAAAAGTCAAACAAATTAGTATATATTTCATAGGGTAAATTAGTATATATTTCATAGGGTAAATTAGTATATATTTCATAGGGTATTTCCACGCAACATTGAAATCTACCTGGCCAAATATATGAAAATTCATTTTTCCCACCTCTAAGCTTTCAGAACAATGTGCAGTGGAAAATGTTTACTTAAATTACAGTTTCATGTAGGGCTATCCTGTAACTCAGAAAAGTCAATTTTTCCCAAGTTTGTGTTCTTCAACTAGACACTCTTTGGACTAAAAGACATTCAGTTTTAGTAAAAACTACTGGCACTTCTGCTTTCTTTATATATTATTATTATAGGCTGCTTGTTGTACTCTGCTTGCATTGTGTGCAAAACAAGTTCTAAAATCTCAAGTGCAGCAGGCATGGCTACTGTGATGAATTTAAAATGATACACATAGAAAGGGGCAGGCAAAGCATGCCCTCTTTTTCATCATGCTTTCAGAAGGGTCTTAGCCCCATGGAAATGTGTGATATAAACCCAGTGAAAGCTGCTAATGGATGAGCAGTACTGAAATCACTTATAATAAGATGATGACATCCTACATCCAGTTTTTAATAGCCACTTCATTAAAGGGTATATTTATTCTGTATGCTTGAGTATAACTACAGGATTAAGTTTAGTTAGAATAGTTTTTAGATATATTTCAGTTTATATAAAATAGGCATATTCTGCCTATTTGCATTTGTTTACCATTGTTGATATGTTTAAAAAAGATGCAATTGTGTGATTTAAAGTTAATAGACATAGCTTTTAACTATCCATATTTCTATAGATGTTGGAGTCTTACAATAGAAGATATTTTACAGACCTAGAGGGTTCAGTGCAAAATTTTACATCATAAAGCTTTATATTGTAACAATACAGTGAGAACAAGTTTCTTTAAAAATGGAGCTAGACAGGAAATAAGAAATACTGTCTCATTATACTTCTGAAAGGATTTTTCCTTCCTGATGACTGAGATAATATGGCCCTATTATAGTCTCAGTATTTGGTCAGCATGCTTTATCAAAAATAAATCTGAGTCTTATCGGGAAAAGAAAATTAGGGAAGCAAGCTTTGATATGGATATCAACACCATAATAGCTTTCCGAAAAAAAAAGTATTTTATTTCCATAATATGATGCCATGTGGAATTGTGGTAGAAAGAATGCAGGTCAAAAATATCTCTTCTTCCTGAAGTGCCAGGTCAAAAAGAAAATTAAACAACAACAACAACAAAAAACAAAACAAAAGAATCATGTCTTCTTGTATGTAATGAATATATTTCTAAATAAACATAAATTTAAGATCAGTTTTTTTTTCAAAGAATAGGGAAGTTTTTTATTTATAGGAAAGCTCTTTTTTTACAAAAAACAATATTTTTTACTGCAAAACTTAGCCCTTAATGAATCTTTTTTGTAGATAGTTATGACTATAATGCATTTTAGCAGAAAAACCCTGTTAAAATGTAAACTAAATATTTTAAATGTGCAATAGCGTTTTTTAAAAAATAAGAGACTGCATTGTTTTTTATTTTATTGTTTTGTATGTATAAATAAATGTATCTTTCATTTTATCTTTTTTCAGGTGCCAGGTTGAATTGCTTTATGAAAATAAATTTTTTTCAATGCATGTTTTTCAAATATTTATTAATAACTTTATTTAGATAATGTAAGCTAAGCTCATTGAGTTTAAGTTCCAATGAGGCAGTAATCCATTATTCATTGAACATCTTGTAAATTCTTATAGTATATTAGAAGTGGTTAATTGAGTTTTTGTTGTTTTTGTTACATAGCACCAAATTTCTAATTTCTTTTGTTAGATAATTTGTAACTTACTGAAATTGAAATTAAAAATAAAAACATTTTACTACTTTGAAGTTTTTCTTTATTTCCCAAAATCTGTTCCTCCAGAATAGAATCAGAATACAGGTTTGGCATATCATGTCTTATATTTATATGTACTTTTCATGCTTTTGTCAATTAAGTGTCTATATATGTATACACACACACTCGCACATATATATATATATATATAATGATAGGCCTTCTTTTTACTTTGCTTTATTTATTCACTTTTCCACTAATAATAAAATAATATTAAAATATTAAAATAATATTAGAGAAAACAACTCACACAAATTTGACAAGAGTTTACCCAAACAGATTTTCAGTCTTAGGTAATAGCTTTGTTGGTTCTATAAAAATCATATATGTCTAGTGTGATTAAAATGCTTTTGAAAATGAATTGTTGAAAACAGGGTGGAAAATAATAATATGCTGATTGAAAGTGACAAGCTAAAATTAATGTCTTATTAACAGGACTCTAAGGTGTACAGGAGAAGTGTATTTCAGCAAGGTAATGGCCGTCTGTAGTTTCTCCCATATTATGGATAGTGAAATCTCCACCCAAGAAATGCTATTAGTTATCTCTTCTAGAAACTCATTCATTTATATGGTGCTTCCTCACAAAAAGATCCAATAGATATATTATTTTCTGAAATATTTGAAATGATGAAAACTGTTTGGAAACTGATTTTGCTAATTATTGAAATGCTTATCATTTTTACCCAGAATAAGTACATCTATTTTGATTCTTGATACCACTGATTCAGTTTTATCTGCAGTTGAATGATTCCACAATGAATAGCCATGTCCACAACCACTTAAAAATCAATTCTACATTATATTTTCCTGAGCACTTATATTTTGCCATTCAAACCACTGTAAATACAAACCTGATAGTATAAGGTGTATTGAAAACTTTTATAAGATTACTTATAGATGAGAGAGTTTACATTTGCAACAAATATACAACTTAAATAATTCAAAGCTCTTCATTTTATTCAGTATTTGCAATGTGTCATGAATCATGGCCACGTATACAGAATAGGATATTTTCAAGAAAGGCCCATTAGGAACACTTTGTATGTAGTTAAAGTTTATATTTGCAAGTATATCCACATCAAAAATAAATATCTTCTCTTTCTTCTCTTTAGGATTTAATATGATTGATTTTGGAGAAACAGTTTTGTATTCATTATCTTTGCTCAAGCTTTAACAGGTTAACTTAAAAAAAAAAAAAAAGTCTGGTCCTGAAGAAATGATTTCAAGACAAAGACAAATAAAATTTGAAACACCCTACCCCACACAAATCTCACTTTTTAACTGTTAATTTAAGGAGATTTAGTAAGAAATAAAGCCAATCACCAAAATAGAAATTCAAGTAAACTGTGTTGAGTGAAATGTTAAGGATAATATTTCTATTATTATATACAGTCCATTCATGTTTTCAATATTTGCTAGCTTCTGAATGTAAAATACAATTCTTAATACTCTTATTTCCCATGACTCTCCCACCAATTGTTTTGTTGATTTTTTTTTCCATTGTGGTTTTTAATACAGAAGGTTTGCCTTCTTCAGCATACTCATCTCATGCTCCCTGCCAGATTGGGTTTACTTTACTCTGCATAGAATCTCATTATGAGGGATTCATTTTTATCCTACAGGATTTTCTCTCTTGATCTCTCTGTAAAAAATTAATTCCCCACGGTTGTTAAAGTACTAGTAGCTTCCTAGCAAAAGAGATAAGATGGACAATTTTTATTTATTTTCTTTCGTGCAATAAATGTCTTAAGTTTACATTCAGAGGAGATTAATAATAGTTTAATAATTCCCAAAATAATTTTTCTCAGAAATTTGAAGATATTGCTCAATAATTTTCTACAATTCAATGCTGAATTTGAGAATTCTAATGACATTTTATTTTCATTTTAAATATTTTTTTTTACCTCTATGGATGTAACTGTTTTTAACATTTTACAATGAAATATCTTAGTATGTGTCTTGTCATTGTACATTACTAAGAGCAAGCCTGTTCAATTCAGACATAATAATTCTACGTATTATTTGTAGCTGGGATTACAGGTGCACACCACCACGCCTGGCTAATTTTTGTATTTTTAGTAGAGACGGGGTTTTACCATGTTGGCCAGGCTGGTTTTGAACTCCTGACCAGGTGATCCGCCCGTCTCAGCCTCCCAAAGTGCTGAGATTACAAGCATGAGCCACTGTACTCGGCCTATTTTTATCATTCTTTCTAAAATTTTTGGTTTCCAATTTATCATTTCTTATAGTAATCTGTTTAGTGGTGGTGTTGGTTTTTAATTTTTTTCACAGTCTAAGATATCTTCATTTGTCCATTCCATTTTCACAACTGAATTTATTACCTGCTGTTAGTTACAACATATAAAAACTGTATCTTTTTTTAAAATCTTAGTTGCTAGCATCATATTCAAAGACTATGCTACAAACTTGGAATGATCAATCATATCTGATTTTCTTTACGTTCCAAGTGAATGAAAGGATTCTACTTTCTCCTTCTCTTTGAAGACACATGGCAACATGTGACTTTTTCTGTCCAATGGAATGTAGTGAAAACTGATGTATTTTTCCATTGTCAGCATTTTATTGCTGATGTAAAACATTTTATATGCCATTTCCCATCCAACTGACTGAAAAAGTATGTGTGACCAGGTGGTGCAGCTATAGGATGCTGGACCCTTTATCAACTTAGATATTGAGTGATCCTGACAGTAATCTGCACCCAGAGTGAACTTTCCAAAGCTATACTATTACTATTACCACCACCACCACCACCAATACATACACACACATGTGCATACATGCATACATACAAACATACATTCATCCATCTTTTTTTTTTTTTAGACGTAGTCTTGCTCTGTTGCCAGGCAGGAGTGCAGTGGCATGATCTCAACTCACTGTAACCTCCGCCTCCTGGGTTCAAGCTATTCTCCTGCCTCAGCCTCCCGAGTAGCTAGGACTACATGAGTGTGCCACCACACCCTGCTAATTTTTGTATTTTTAGTAGAGATGGGGTTTCACCATGTTGGTCAGGATGGTCTTGATCTCTTGACCTCAGTATCCGCCCGCCTTGGCCTCCCAAAGTGCTGGGATTACAGGCCATCTATCTTCATTTTTTAAACCACTACAGTTTTGTTTTTTTCTTACTGCAGTGTGACCCAGTCTCTCCTGAATGATTCAAGTTCAATATTGTTTATTATCTCAGGTTGTATATGTTTTTGTTTGTTTAGTACTCTTTGCACTGTCTCTGTTATCTTCAAATATTTTCACTTTTTGTGTATATGTTTTAGTGTCTGTCTTGTATTTGCATCATTTTCTAAATGTTTGTTGGTCTCTGGTTTTCTGATTATGTTTCAAAAAGAAGAATTTCATAGCCTATTGTTAGCTATCTGTTTGAAAAAATCTGTGCTCCATAGTAACTGGATAAAAAAACTTAATATTTTTCCCATTATACCATTTCCAAACGTACAGGTTTATTTATATTTCTGGGAAAATTCCAGGTTTTTTAGAAAAAAAAAGTGACCTTTCTTTGGCTGTCTACAACTTACTGCCAATGTTCTTAGATTAGAATTTGAGAAGACTGCTCAGCTTCCTGCTGTTTTGGAACAAATTTCAGTTTAGCACGTCGGCTTCAATGTTTTTTATTACATGTACCTAAATCTAATTTCTCTCATTATACACAGTCCAGAGGATAAATATTAGGTGCCGTGTGGATTTGGAAGCTCCTTTAATTATGGAGGCAATTTAAAAAAAACTAACTTTTCCACATCCATAGTTTTATTCTATCCCCACACTGATCTCAATATTCACAGTTTCTGGTATTTCAGTGTTTTAAGTCCTCTTGGGATTCTGAGAACTGTCTTGCTTCTGGTTACTATTGTGTTCTGTGCAAGCTCTTAGCTTTCATTTTTTGTATTCTTTACTGACACAATTACTGTGCTTCTGTAAGCCGTTCTTTCTTATCATTTTCCCCTCGTGAGTATGCACTTTATTATGATTATTTTTCTATCACATTAATAATGCTTGAGGAGTATGATAAATGTTCACCTTCAAGAAAATATGTTTTAACTCTAACTTTCTTACCCATTCTCTTTATTTCATGTATCTTTCACTGCTCATTGTCTTATCCTGAAAGCCTGCTTTTCAGTTTCAAAAACCATACTAATAGAAAAAAATAACTATGATTTTTTGAATCCTTACTATGTGTCTGCTTTTTGAAATGCTTATATGCAATGAATCATGTAATCTTTTTGGCATGGTAGGATGCATGCCACTTTATGTATCAGCACTAGGTAACTTGCATGAGGGGTTAAACAGTAAATACAGGATTCAGGGTATTGACACAGATCTGTCTGATTCAAGGAATATCAATCTCTGCAAAAAACTGGGTTTATCAAAAACAACAGCAATAGCAATGATGCAGTAATGGAGGGATAAATTCTGTAAGAATTACTTGATTTTTCAAATTGTCAGCATTTTCAAGTGAAAATTGCACATAGACAAACTGGCATATGTCATTCATCAGGAATTGGAAAAGAACATTATTTTCTGGCAAAATAAAATAAATATAAATATATAATAATTTAAAGCTGAAAAATCAAAATAAAAAATGAGTTGAGTGTGAGTTGAGTTAAAGATAAATTTAAAAATTATTAACGTGATCATAACTTATAATTTTTCTGAAATTGGAAAACTTTGGTCCTATATCAAATTTAACTTAGGTGACTTATCAAGAATCAAGAATTAGGGCCAGGTGCAGTGGCTCAAGCTTGTAATCCCAGCACCTTGGCAGGCCGAGGCGTGCAGATCACCTGACGTCAGGAATTCAACACTAGCCTGGTCAACATGCAGAAACCCCATCTCTACTAAAAATACAAAAAAATTAGCCAGGCGTGGTGGTGGGCGCCTGTAATCCCAGCTACTCAGGAGGCTTAGGCAAGAGAATTGCTTGAACCCAGGAGGCAGAGGTTGCAGTGAACCGAGATGGTGCCATTGCACTCCAGCCTGAGCAACAACAGTGAGAATCCGTTTCAAAAAAAAAGAATTGAGAATCAGGAATTATTAATTTTGGATCATTTCATACAGAAATGAGAATATGTAAATATTCGCTTTGTATTAAGAAACACCTTTAAATGCAAACACACATACAAAAAATACACACATGAAAAAAATGTCTCAAGAAATAGGATATTACAATGTAATCATTACAGGTTTTTCCTGTTTATTTAAATTTCAACATAATATACAAAGTCATAGAGGCATAAACTTTAATAACACTAGACAGCTTTTTATTAAAAACATTTACACATATTTTTTATAAATATAGAGATTTTTCTTTTTAAAATTCACTTGAATAGCTAAGTGAGCTTTATTTATAGACATAATTTTCCTTAACCAATTATTAACTTATTTTTTTCCTGTTTGGACAATGATTAAAACTAGTGCTTACAATCAAAGCTTTGTTATTTGTTTTGTTGAAAGTGAAGAGATGGTATCGTGAAATTTAGGGAAAAAAAGGACATTTATTCCAAAAGTGAATGAAAGTAGTCCATTTTGTTTGCTGAAATGGCATCCTAATCATCTAACCATCTCTTCCTTTGACATCTAGAAGTCTTCATTGTATGCTCAATGATGAATGCTTTGTTCAGACTGAACACTTTAAGCTGCTGGAAGTAAGGGCATCTGCCAGTTTTAAGCTTATGTGGCCTTAAACAAAACCCCTTCTGTTGTTTGCCTGACAGAGGAGCATACATCTCCTCTTTCAGCAGAAAGCCTCTGTTGAGAGCCTAAACTTCAAGTCCTTTTGCCAAACAATTCCCCATCCATGATCAAAGTAAAGCAGGAATATGACATTCAAGTTTATGTTCAGCATCCTTAGCAGACATTGACTGGAAAAAAAACCTTTAATTTCAAAAAAAAATTTGATTAGTATCTGCAAGTTGGCATTTCACCAAAGACTACAATGCCCAACAATGTAAAAAAAAAAAAAAAAGGCTTTATCTTGGCCCCATTTTAATTACTTTCAGCCTTTCCTACTCTCTCAACTTTACCAAACATATTGGCCTCAGGGGTCTTCACTGTCTTTGAGGCAATTCTTCGAATTATCTGCAAGATTTATTTAAAATTAGCCTCTGTATACCTCTTCTATATCACCTTCTCAAATTCTTTATTTTACTAGAATCAAATCTAATCCCTGTGCTGCATAGAAATAGCTCTTGTGAGGTTGACAATCTCCTCCAGGTGACTGGGCCAATGAGTCTGTTTGTGATCTCCTTATACCACACCTCAATAGTATCTGAAACCCTGCCAGGTACTTACTTCATTAAAGCATTTATCATATTTTATTATTTATCTACCTCAATTTCCCTTGACAGAGGCCAAGAAATGCCTGTGACTTCTTACCAAAATTGTCTAGCAAGATTCTTGGTACCTATAGGAACTCCAAAAATATTGAACAGATGTGCGAATAATGAGATGGAATAGAGTCTTTTAGTGTTCTTATCTGATTCTCTTGAGTGTCTGGGTATATGGGATCATTACATCTCCAAGGACTTTGAAGTTAGGTGTGAGTCATACTATCATTTCTATCCAATGAATAATTAGGGGAAACAATGTGTGTGTCACTACCGGGCCAGGGCTGTAACTGCCATTGCAAGACCCTCTGGCACTTTTTGCGTCTGCCACAGTGATCTTGAAAGCATGTGTTGGGAGGAGATGCTATGTAAACAAAAACAAAGCAGTCAGAAACACTACCTAATAGAGAACAACTGCTCTGGAGTTTCACCCAATACCACAAGAGGCTTAAATTTCAGCAAGAAATAAATTTCTTTTTTTACTATGATGAGATATTTTCATGAACAACAAAGAGAACACCACAGAGACAAAAGCTACTCACTTTCAACTACTGAAGTCTGCAGAACAAGAGATAATGCTGAGTCCCCAGACCAGTTGCTCTTAATATGCTGTCAGCAAATCCCTGCTTGTCAGCTGGGCACTTCCAGGGGTGCATGGTGAAAACAATTTTCCTTATACTACTAAGACAATATTTTTGTTTTCACTATGATGGGTGCAAAAACAGTGGTGAGTAAAACTACCAGCAGCTTACCAAGTACCATGGCAATGAAACCAAACAGCCATGCCGGTCATTGAATTCCTTACCCCTAAGCAGTTCCAGGAGAAAAATACTAATTTCCTTTAAGAGTACTTTTGGTGAAAATTTATTAAACAGAAAAATATTAATAATTATTATTTATTTAATTTCATTTATTCCTGGTCCCTGAGTAAACATTGTTTTAAGGTTTGTTGTATAAAAATGAGAATTCCGCATATAGCACTTCTGTGTCAGGAGAAGAACTTGTGTGATTGTTTGAATTGTAGGCTGAAGTAGCAGCATTTTCATGAAGTTTTTACTTTAAGGAACAACAGGCAATTGAAGTGTAACTTATCTAACTTGGGTTATTTTCAAGTTTCTCAATAAAGCATAAAGTAAGCCTAACTCTTCAAGAAAAAAAAAACAACTTAGAGTAACAGGTAATTAAAAGCATTAATAAAGTACATTTTTAAAAATAGTACAACAGGAGTTATATGAACTGTGAAGATATAACATTTGTATCTACCCAATTTAAGCTTCACATTGAATGGTTAAAATGTCAAGTCTTTCAGAATATTTTATAGAATATAGAATAATAAAGAGGTAGAGTATAGAAGAATAAACCTGACTAGCTCACTACGTTAAGAAGAACAGAGAAAAAATGCATCAAGAGATATTTAAGTCCATTTTAAGTCCAAAATGAAACTCTATACCCACTAATCCTGGAAAAAGAAGTCCTTTATATTTAGGTCTATATTCTTTATGTAGAAAATCCTGTGTTGTTGAAAGTTTTCCTAATTCATGAAACATACCTATTAAAGTGTGTGTGTGTGTGTGTGTGTGTGTGTGTGTGTGTGTGTGTGTGATATTAGTAGAACTTTGTTCAGGTTCTATATTCTACCAGAAATATTTACTTCTAATATTTTAATAAAGTATATAAACAATATCTCAACAATTTTACTACAGAATAAAAGCCTTAAGCAAAAGTTAAAGATGATGTTAAAATGTGAAGAATAATTTTAATTACTGATCATTCGTTAAGTTGTAGAAGGATGTTAGACATAAGTCAGACATACTGACTTGTTACTAATAGTCTGTGGGAAGACCAGACACTCAGAGTCAGTGAGGAGACCTTTCTTTAAACAGGCCAGTGACCACAGAACCATTTTAAAAGGCCATTAAAAACGATGTCAACAGATCTCATTTTCCCAAGCTAATTAACAAGAAGCAGACACCATTGAATTACATGTCTATGAGACCGTTTCTCTAATTTTATAAGGCTGTGCTGGCATGGACATATTTCCACTTCCAACCTCTCTAAGAGGTTATTCATATGCATGAAAAGAGAAAGAAAAGTAGACTTGTCTCCCTACTTATCTCAGAAAACAGCCCCTACCCATCGTGGTTGTGTTTATCTGAAGTGTCATCACGTTGGATCTATGAGCTGAATTGTCAGTCTCATTGGCCTACAGGATTTGAGAGAGTGTTTTTAAAGTTGGATTTTATTTTTTAATTGATTGCTTAGGTTAATCCCTTGTCTTTACTTGGCCATCTAGGAATGGGATTCTACTAATAATACTTTCATAACAGACAATCCAAGGTATAATAGTACAGAATGGTAAATAACAGAAAGAACAAGAGAGAAAGAACATTCAAAAGCAAATCCAGTACTGTCTTCCTGCTCACAGGGGTGACCAGAGCACCTGAAACTGGGAATTGATTCAACCTAAGGTTGTTGCCAGAGACTGACAAAACAAAACAGAAAAAAATAAAACAATGTAAACTAAGAACATTCAGCTGCAATGTCCTCCCATTCCTTATCCAAGTGGGTAAAATAGTTTACATCTTTTAGTTCAGTTATAAGATAAAGACAATACATTAATCTTAACATAAGTGACAGATTTGGTCCTGAGCCTCTAAACAAGGATAATCCAGCAATTCAGTACATTTCTCTACTTCGAGGAACTATTTCCCCTGTTCCAATGATGGTGTTGGAATGGGTAATTTTAAACTCAGTATTCTGCCCTTTAAACTTCAAGTATGAGAACACGATTCAGGTGTTTACAGTAACTAATATGTCTGCATCAGAGAACTGGTCCAGGGATGAAACATTACCCATTTTGTTTTTTTAGTTTGAGGTGAATTTTTTTGTCACTTGTAATCTAAACAATTACTGAGACAAACATTAGAGAAACCTTTTTTCATTTCTTCATTTTGAAGAAATTTCTAGCATCTCAAAATGATTCAGGAATATGAAGGTTTTTTTTGTAGCACTTTATTAAATCATTTTTTAAAAACATGCTACCCCTTTGAGAAGCCACTCCACAATGGCCAGTCAACATGGATTGTCATGCCACGTAAGCAGAGTCCACTGAGAACAGAGTCAGTTGTGCTTTCCACAGAAAGGATCTAGGAGAAAGTATAGTCACACATCTTGCTATTATTGGTTAACCCCGTGTTAAATTAAAAAAAAAACGTTTAAGCATAAATTACTCTTTGAACCTTTCATTATGCACATATAATAGGATGATGTGCATGTTTTCCCCACCGTCTAACATCAAGGAGCAGAAGTGAGACCTCAGTATATTCTCACATGTAGCCATCTAGCTTGGAACCTAGTCAAGAGAAAGTGCCATCCCCCTTCTCTAGTTCCATGATGGAGGAGACACCTGCTTCCATTCAAACTAGGACAGGAGGACAAATCACATGAGATATGTCTAATAATTGACTCATTATAATATGTCTAGATTATGTAAACAAATTATAATACTAATAGGGCTTTGTTTCACTTGTATTTAAAATATACACATATATAACAAGCACAAGATAATGTCTTGATCAGAGGCAGAAACAAAATACACGTGCACTGTGTTTCTTTTATGCAGTATTTAAAAACATGCACAAATAAACAACATATTATTTATGGGTAAAAACTCGATAAAATCAAAAAAAAGCTACGATAAAACACAAAGAGAGAGGAAATTGAATAGGTAAGGAATCCATAATGTATTTAAAATAATTAAAATATTTTTAGACTGCTTGGTAGGAAATAGGGTATTTGTTGTTGCATGATTTTTATGCCTTTCTTATTTTTATAAATACTGTGTGTATTTGCTCAATATTCAAAAAATTACTTTTATATAGTATAGTTTTCTGAATTTGTTTTATTTCATAATAAACATTTTTAGACCAGTTTTAGGTTCACAGCAAAAGTGAACGGAAAATACAGAGAATGTAACCGATGAATTGTCCAAATGTATAATGACATGTATTCACAACTGGAGTATCATAAACATTCTTTTCACTGCCCTGAAAATCCTCTGTGTTCTGCTTCCTTCCTCCTCACTATTCCCTGACAATCACAGATTCTTTTACTATCTTCATAGATTTGCCTTTCTGAGAATGTCATATAGTTGGTGTCATACATATGAGCCTTTTCATGTAGGCTTCTTTCACTTAGTAATATGCATTGAAGTTTCTTCCATGTCTTTTCATGATTGCATTACTTAATTAGTTTGTTTTATTTCAGAACTAAAGTTCACATATGTATTAGTTAGAATTGGTTACCTAGAATGTGCAAGTTGAAATTGTGTTATTACAGATCTAATGATGCATATCATAATGCCTATCTTCATGGACATTATAGTTTATTAGCAAGGATAATACACACACATGCAGATGTCTGTGACTTTTTTTTCCAAGGCTGAGATTCCTAAAAGGACATTCCTAGGGATGAGATCTTTAATTAGAAATCATTTAGGCAAACGTGAATAAAACTCAGTTTTTGTTTGTTTGGTTGGTTGGTTTATTTGTTGGATACATCTTTCTTTAATATTGACATAGAATAGATACACTTGAATAAACAACGAACAGTTCAGCAGTTTCTTGACACTACCCTTGCAGGTGCCTGGTCACAGAAGAAAACGAACAAACAGTCTGGCATAATAGATATTGTCTGTATTAATTCCTTCTAATGCTGCTATGGAGAAATACCTGAGACTGGGTAACTTATAAAGGAAAGAAGTTTAACTCACAGATCTGCATGGCTGGAAAGACCTCAGGAAACTTACATCATGGAGGAAGGAGAAGCAAACACATCCTTCTTCACAAGGCGGCAGGGGAGAGAAGTACTAAACAAAGGGGGAAAAATCCCTTATAAAACCATCAGATCTTATGAGAACTCACTCACTATCATGAAAACTCCATAGAGTAACTGCTCCCATGATTCAATTACCTCCTACCAGGTCCCTCTCATGACACATGGGGATAATGGGAACTACAATTCAAGATGAGATTTGGGTGGGAACATAGCCAAATCATATCATTGCCATTTATAGAATTCCTACTATGTGATAAGTATCTTATTAGGCAATATATGCACTACATTACTTCAAACCAAAACTTTACCATTTGTGAAATATATCTAAATAACAAAGAAGACATCTATTCAATTAATTATAAGATGCTATCAGTTATAACTTGCACCCTAGTTTCAGATATGTAAAATGTGAAAATTATTAGAATTAAAATGTTATTTTTCTCCCTTATTCCTACTACACTATAATGAAGTATAAACATTATCATTCTTTAATGCACAAGATCATTGAGGTTCAAGATACTGTTGTTTGACAAAGTTACAAAGACAGAAAATGAGATAATTCGATCAATATTTGGGTACTCAATCTCTATAAATCCTGATAATGTTAATTTGGAAATACAAGTTACATTCAAACTAACATAGAAGAAAACTAAGAATTTATAGTTAAAAAAATAATTTCTTAATAATAGTAAAACACACTGATTAGAAAATAGTTTTAAAACCACGATTGGGTCATTATAACTATTCTGACATTTTCTAATTCTTTAAAACTAATATTAATGTTTTCATGTTAGAAAACTCTCTATTCTTACATTTTTAGATTTAAAAATTTCCCATCATAATAATCAAGATATGGAATCAACCTAAGTCTCCTACAGCAGATGAATGTATAAAAAATATGTATACTTATACAATGGAATACTATTCATCTGTGAAAAAGAACGAAATCCTGTCATTTTCAACAACATGAATGAGATAGGAGTGCATAATGTTAAGTAAAATAAGCCCAACACAGAAAGACAAATATCGCATGATCTTTCTCATATGTGGAATCTAATAAAGTTGATCTTATAGAAGCAGAGAGTAGAATGATGGTTACCTAGAGGCTGAGGTGGGGGATAACAGCAGAGAGGTAAGGATGAAGAGAAGCTGGTCAATGTTACAAAGTTACAATTAGATAGAAGGAATAATCAATTGCTTGATTGCTCAGTAGGGTGACTGTATTAGTCTGTTTTCACCCTGCTACAAAGAAGTACCTAGACTGGGTAATCTGTAAAGGAAGAGATTTAATTGATTCATAGTCCCACCTAGCTGGAGGCCTCAGGAAACTTACACTCATAGTGGAAGGTGAAGGAGAATCAAGTACCTTCTTCACAAAGTTGCAGGAAGAGAGAAGAAGATCAAAACGGGGAAGCACCAGACACTTACTAAATAACCAGATCTCCTTGGAACTCACTCACTATCACAAGAACAGCATAGGGAATGCCACCCCCATGATCCAATCACCTCTCACCAGTTCCTTTCTTCGACAAGTGGGGATTATGAGAATTACAAATCAAGATGAGATTTGGTGGGGACAGAGAGCCAAACCATATCAGTGACTGTAGTTAACAGCAATGTAAGGTACATATCAAAATAGCTAGGAGAGAGGATTTTGAATGTTCTCACTCCAAAGGTACGATAAATGTTTCAGATGGTAAATATAATAATTACCCTGATTTGCTCATTATGCAATATATATAGAGACAAACATCACATTGTACCCCATAAATATGTATGATTATTATGCTTCAATTTTTTAAAAGTAAATTTTTCCCAACATATTAATGTTGCTGCTCAAACGATTGATTTGCCCTAAGCACTTTTTTTTATGGTTTGTCAAAGGGACAATTGCCATTTCTCTGATACAATCCCTAACTAGCTTGTAGTCTTTATACAAAGGACAATATGCCCCTAAAGAAAATTCTTCTCTCTTGCTACTTTCCTAACTGTAGTCAACTAATAATCACTAAGTTTCTTCAGTGTTTATTCTTCCTTGATGTCACGATTTGATTGGTTCCTTGATCTTTCAAACTCTACCCGTTTGTATGGCAGTAAAATCTATAGGGAATTACCAAGTTTCATTGAAAAGGAATATTTTGAGGCAAATTCATGATGAAAGAAAGATTAGTGTTTTTCAGAACCTGGGGGGTTGGGGGAGATTGTGGAGTAACTGCTAGCAGGTACAGTTTCTTTTGGGGGTGAAAAAAATGCGATGCTATAAAATTAGATAATGGTGATGGTTGTACAACTCTAAATAAATTAAAAACCAGTAATTGTGCACTTTAAAATAATGACTGTTATCACAGCTTAATTATACCTCAACTGTTATTTATGAAAGTAAAAGCCTCCAAAATGTTCTTAAAGGAGAAAGACAGCTTGATTTTGGAGTTAGCTAAAATGGCAGTAAGTAAAAAAGAACAAATATTTAAAAGTATTTAAAAATGGAAAAACAGCTGAGCGTGGTGGCTCACACCTGTAATCCCAGCACTTTGGAAGGTTGAGGTGGGTGGACCGCCTGAGGTCAGGAGTTCGAGACCAGTCTGGCCAACATGATGAATCCCTGTATCTACTAAAAATACCAAAATTAGCCTGGCATTGTGGCAGGTGCCTGTAATCCCAGCTACTCTGGAGGCTGAGGCAGGAGGATCATTTGAACGCGGGAGGCAGAGGTTGCAATGAGCCGAGATCACACCATTACACTCCAGCCTGGGTGACAAGAGCAAACTCCATCTCAAAAAAAAAAAGAAAAAACAAAACAAAAGGACAAAATAAAAAGAGGGTTAACATACTTTTATATTTTTAAAAAGAATATTTAATGAATATTTTAAAAATGATTTTAGTGCTTTTTAATCATTATATTTTATAAACATATTCAATAACACCATTAACCTAGATATTGTATATGTTAATAATCATGAAAGGAAGTCCCTTGTAAATAATATCTTCAAAATGCTGAAAAGAAAAACTAACATTGAACATAGTAATAAAAATAATAAAAAATAAAGAAATGATACCAATTATGTCTAAAATTGAAAAAGGTTTTTCGCTTATGCTAGTCTAAAGAATATCAAGTTGTGTAGCATGTGAGATTTTGTGGCAGTCAGTAGATCTCTGTATTACAATTAGAAAATCAGCTGTGAATGATGGGATCAGGGTGTAGGAGCCAACGATGTGAATGATATATCTCTGATTATATTTTATTATATAACTAGACTTTGAAGGCATCCTAATATTTTGTGTGTTTAAAATATAAAATTAAAGCAAAAGTTAAAAAAGCACTTCTTAACAATTGAAAATAACATGGAATGAATGAACCTGTGTTTTAAGGTGGTAACAAAATCACATAGAGAATATTATTTCAAGTGACTTTAAAACAGAGTATTTTGATTGTATATCCATAGTGAGATACAGTCAAAGAACAGATACAGTTATGAGTAGATCTTGAGTGTCAATTCTTTATTTTTCCAGTAATTCAAAAAGCTGTAATACTTTGAAATTATTAAATAATATTGTATATATAATTGTATGTATCAATATAAAGAAAAACATTTTCAAGAGGTTAAATACAGCTTTTCAGAATAAAGGAAATTACAGAAAAGCCCTGAAATGTTAAAATTGAAATAGATAAAATTTAGTTTTTTTTTCAACAATTCCTATTTTTTACATTTGCCCACTCAGAAGGTCAAGAAGCTATAACCTCTAAATGGCAAGTGTCCCAACCACTAGACCCAAAACTGTGAACTCTAAATACCATTTCCCATTATATAAACAGCTCTTCAGAAGAATGGCGATCCTAGGACCACTGTGTCAGAAGACAAGGAAGCTGACAAAACAAGAAGGTGTGTCAAAGGAGAGAGGCATCAACAGGAAGGACCCTATCGGCCTGGAAGTGGGTCACTTTCAATCATGACTTTAAGAAATGAAACAAATTATATATTGTTTAAAATAATGTTTCAATTATTAATATATGAATATTACATATTCATATGTTCAAAGCAAATGGAATATAAAATTCCTGAAGTTTATAATAATACTTTTTAAAAAAAACCAAGGTGACCTAAGTAAAACGTAGTTCTAAAATTTGAGGGTCATCATTGAAGTATTAACTTCTTATCCTAAAATTTGGCAGGCAGAGAAAATTAACGTATTTATTTTGCCTTTCTTGTATACTTATATCTCAAGGTAATCAAATAACTCTAGTTGATGAAAGAAAGTTTTCTTTGCCAAAAGAATTTCAACTAGTAAATGTGGAAGGAATATGAAAATTAGACAATCATTATTTTTCAATCACTAATAAATGACTCAAGCAAAAATCATTAATAGATGAAATTAGAAGATGAAAGCCTGAGGAGAAATTATGTAATGAAGGGATAAGTCACCACTTAACTCCCAGATATCTTAGAAGACAGCAAGACATTTGTATTTTGATATGTTACAACAGAAACTACACGGCACCAATGTGACTGCATTCTTGCAGAAAAGAATATAACCTGACTCAAAATGAGGTTTAAAGCTGAGTCCTGTGTGTAGGAAATACAGAAGATACAGCAAAAATATTAAATAGCATAAAAAATGAGTGAATAGATGTATAGTAAAACTGACCTGATTTCAACAAGAAATTACATTTTTTAAATAATAGGATTATACTGCGGATTAAAACAAAACAAACAAACAAACAAACAAGATGGTCAGGCACAGTGTCTCACATCTGTAATCCCAGCACTTTGGCAGGCTGAGACCATATGTCTGTCTCATACCTGCTGTTTGAGACCAGCCTGGGCAACATTGCGAGACCCTATTTCTAAATGAAAAAAAAAAAAAAAAGTGATGCATGGTGGCATGTGACAGTACTTCCAGCTACTCCAGAGGCTGAGGCAGGAGAATAGCTTGAGACCAGGAGTTTGAGTCTGCAGTGAGCTGTAATATTGCCACTACACTCTAGCCTGGATGACAAAGCAAGACCCTGTCTCAAAAAATAAGTAAAAATTAAAATAATAAAATAATAAATGCAAAGTTTTGAAAGAACCTATCCTATGAACATATAACTCTTTGCCTCTAATATTCATTTCTTGATTCTATTATGCCACTTAATATGTTGCGTATTACTTATCTCTATGATTCACTGTTACTAATTTGAGCTCCTCAAAGTCGGGGATTGTATCTTATTCATTGATGATATATTCTCATCTATCATCGTTCTTGATTCACATAGAATAGCCATATAAAACAGGTTTATCCAATGAATAGATTTGAAAATGTCTCCATTGGGAGATGTATTCGTTTTACATTCCTATAAAAAGTTATTGCAAACTTAACAGTTTATAAAAGCATTTATCACATAGATTCCATGGCTCAGGTGTCCAAGCATGTCTTCATCTGGTTGTCTGTTAAGGGTTTCATAAGGAGTAGGCTGGACTGCACTCTCATCTGGAGGCTTGCTTCCATAATCCGTCAGGTTGTTGGCAGAATTTGTTTTTCTTACTATTGTAGCACTGAAAGTCCCAGCTTCTTGCTGTATGCCGTTTTCAGTTCCTATAAAATGCTCACAGTACTAGCCACATGGGGATCCCCAACATGGCAACTTACTTCATCAAGCA